>NW_026623272.1:2628088-2643146 GCF_030028575.1 Malurus melanocephalus | reverse complement strand
TAAAGTTGTATTGCACATCTTTGAGGAAAAAAAATATTTACAATTCTGAGGGAATTCARACTTAAGCTTCCAAAACAACATGTGTGCTGAAAGCACAAAAGACTGTGTTTATGATTCTCTTTGAAGTGTTTCTGCAACAGGATAAGGAAAATTTTAGAAACTGTCTGATAGTGTTCAGGGTAAATACTTAAACCCCTTTAGAGAATTTCACACACAGATACTGTGCAGCAGAAAAAAGGATACTTATGTTTCCTAAAGCTGCTACAGCCTACAGCTTTGTACTTAAAGACAGAGGTGTTGAATAGAATTCTTCTGAGGATACATCCAGTGACAATATCTACAGGAACATCAGAGCAAACCAGTGGATAGCACTTTCTATTTTTAACCCTTACTTGAGCTGGTTGAGATCTGAGCTGCGTTGATATGAACTGCTATAACATTTCTGTTATAAACTGGAATTGTTCAAAGGGCAGCCTTCCCACTCCGCCAGCATTCTGGGAAAATCCCAGAATGACAACAATACTTGACAGCATTCTTCTTCTTCCCAGGAGAAGTTTGGGACAATTTCTGTGCTGTGGGACAGGGAGGTGCATTTCTGATGGGTTGTGCAGCTGTGCATGGGTGCAGTTGTGCCTCTGCCTTCCCCTCCAGCTGGATTTGCACCTGAGTTACAAATTTGATATTTGTGGGTGTCTTGTGCACACAGCTGGATCTTGGTGAGCTTCAGTTTTAGATAAGTAGAATTCTGTTGTCTTGTGCTTGACTTGCTGTAATGGGGCCTCTTTCTCTGATCCCCACTGTGTTTTTATACTCTTGGATGTATACAATTGTGTGTACTAAATACCTGCATTTGCTGTAAAATGTGATGAGCTCTGTGTTAGTATTTAAGGCAACAGAAATCAAAATTGTGCAGGTAGGCCATTCCCAGTCTTGTATTTGGATTGTGCACATGGATCTCTGTGTCTGAGCTGAGCAGGGSTCTCCATCACACATTTAAAGTTTTTCCGTAGTGAACAGACCACCAGAGCTGACACACAGGGTGACATAATACATACCCAGCCATACTGGGGCCTTTGACTGTGAGGATCTTCTAGTTAACTTCTTTATGTTACTTCTGAATCATATAAACCTATATTTAGAGAAAAGGCATTTATGGGGAATGAGCACTGGGGCTCATTTCTCTGCAGCAGGAAAAACATAGAAAGAGAGTTTAGAGAGCATTAGAATGCATTTGGCAGTACTGCAAGTTGCCCTGGCTCTGGCAGGRAGGGAAAACCTCAGCTCACAGTTCCTGCTGCATCCTTGTGAATCCAGTGTCAGTCCTGGAAGGGTATCTTGGAACTTGGTGTTGCCACCCTTTTATTGTTGATGGGAACTGTGTTAGGAACCATGCTGATTCCACTGCAAAAGAGTCAATGTGGTGGGGCTGATGTGGATTGTATAAAGCTACAACTGTATTTGAACACTGTGAATGGTATTTCTTGAAATAAATTTATCTGTATTTTTAGAATTTGTTTATGTTGTATGCTATGTAGTAATTGATTAATGATTGCCAATATTTAAAATTATTTCTAGTTCTCATTTATGCAATTCTGGAAGGGATCAGATGCACAGCTTATGGATTTGTATGTGTGTATATATGTTTATGGACATGCTAGACAGGAAAAAAAGGATTTGGTTTGGTGTTAAAACTGTGAATTACAGTGGTTTGGCAGGAATAATTTGTACTGTGATTGTTATAAACTAGGGTAAGTTGTGATTTTGAATGAAAGTGAAAGCAAATGGCARTATGACTAAAATGTCACCATCTACATTGCTGTATTTTTTAATACAGCTAGTGTTGCTAAATGTGGTTTTATTGCTATTGTATTTTAGTGGCTCTGTAACCACTATGAAATAGAATGCAGCTGCTTTRCTTTCCAAATAGCTTTGGTAGGCAAAGGAGGTGACGTCTTTTGAAAAGCTGYTGTTGCTGCATTGATACCTTTTCTTTCCTATCTGGTCATCAGTCCTTTTAATTCCTGAAAAGATCATGGGTGAATAGMATGTTTGTAATGTGTTCTTTAGCAGTTACTTTATCTTTGTTCAAAATTGCAGCTTTCATTTTATAGGCAAAGAAATAAAACTTGGCTTCAGGAGTTGCTATGGAGAGCATTTTGCTCTGATGAATTAGGTGCTAATTCTTTCAGTGACCCTCTGTTTAACTTTAGCAAGTAACCTTAGGTKTGGTTTTCAAAATCAGTCTGGCAATCAAAACATTGAGGTCTGTGGTCTTAGATTGAAGACAAATTCTGATCTTAAATTGCCCCTCAATTAAATAAGGCTATGATTTTTACTGTATCTGACAGTTGCTTGTTGGCTATGTCCTAGGGAGAGAACATCCTGCATTTGAAGGGAACCAAAAAATTTCTGCCTCCCAGTATCATGATTGGGAAGTGTAGAGATTGGGCTACACAGGAGCTTTAATTTTATTTTTTTTTCAGATGGGCAAATTCTATCTGTTTAAGAAAGAGCTTGCCTGTGTTTTGGCTGACCCTGACTCTCCTGGCCTTTCCTAGGTCTAGTTCTCAGGAGCTTTTGTGTGAGTCTTTTTTGCACATTCTGTTTGTCACTACACATGCTTCTGCTTAATGATCCTGAAGCTCTAGATATAATATAATGTTTACTATTCTGCWCTGGGAAGATAATTACTGGCTTTTCTCAAATGTTACAAGTGAGCATCAGATTTTGGCAGTTTTCCTTGGACTGCTAGTCAATCTGAACTTTCACAAAAGAGGCACTAATATAAAGTTTAACTRTAGTCAATCTTTTAAATTATTCCAGTAAAATAATATGATTGTTTATCACAATCAGACTAATTTTCACAGGACTCATTTTGGATTTCTGTAGTACAGTAGAACAGTTAAAGGGATGGTGAGAACAGGCTGGATTGTTGCTGGGGGACAGGAAAGGCATCAGTGGAGCTGTGCTCAAGATGAATCCAGCTCTGTGCTTAGCATGCACTGATCCACAAAGTGCRCTGTTAATAGCTGGGAATAGTGCATCAGTTCATGTTGTCTAGCTGCCTAGGGATCAATATCATTGTGTAATAAACTGAAGTGATTATTTTTATGTCTCTGTGTATATATGTATGCATATATACACTGCTAATAATTACATTTTAGCTCGATCTTCAAGCTGTGTCCTACATGCTAATGGATTAGAGCTTCACCAGCTAGCTAGAAGGTCAATTGTTTTGTGATGTTGTGGTGGGGCTCAGCTTGGATAACTGAATTATAAGACTTTTTTTCTGATTCAGAYACATGGCAGAGTAAGTTAACTCGTTGTGGTCCTTTTGGTCTCCTTCTGTCCAATGTCATGCAGCCATTTCRTGGAATAGGAGTTTCTGTGCTAAAATAATTTACAGTAGCAGGACCACAGAATTAATTCCCTTGCTCAAAACTAATGATTGGTTGTGTTGCTGATAGATGATAGAAATTATTTAAAGATTAGTCTGTACAAACCAGTTTGTGCTGATGCTGTGTAGTACCACACAGGGGTTGCAATTTCTAGACTTCTGTGAGGTGATAGAAAATCTGAAAATCAGCAAAGCCTTACACTTGTTCATGGCTCCTCTWATGGGCAAGAGGAAAGAGCACCATGGTGTTGCATGTCCAGTGGGAATACATCAATTCCCCAGGAAGCAGGGATGAGGCAAGATGRAATTAGTCCTGTTGCATTTGTATAGACGCTCAAAACAAAGGCCAATACAAGTCCTGACTAGGTCCTAATCTGAAATATTATGATGCTTTTGAAAGAATTAAAAATATACAGATTTAAGATTATTAAAATTTCTCACAGTTAAAATTCTTCTCCTGTGGATGTTATCTTCATTAATGCAACTTTGCAGGGACTGGCATTGTCTCTCAGAGGAGAGACAGCAGAGATAGGAGATGTTGCCATGCYGGAACACTTGTACAGTCAAGGCTCTTCAAAACATTTTTCCATTACTCATCTTTTGTTTTCATGTAGGACATACTTGATACACGTTCATAAAACATTTATGCATTCATGGGTCAATTCCACTGGTGGTTGTTATGCTAAAGGGATTGTGAATTTGCAATAATTAGGAATCTACTGGGGAGAAGAAAAGATTGGTAAGACAACAGATGAACCAGTAAAATTTGCAGAAATATTGAACGAAACAAAAAAAGTCCCACTGGTTTCTTTAAGAAATCCTACTGGTAAAAAACTTGATAACAGGGCTGTTTTCTCAAGTTTTTTCTTTGCTTTTCATCTTCTACATTTTCTTCTTAAATGTAAAATACTGTAATTGAATCACAGCATTAGCTGGCTTTTCCCAACAAAACAGCAGATTTAGGCTCTTTGCTGCTAGTTTCAAAAGTAATATGTATGGAGAGAGAGCGCGAAGACAAAAATTGAGCACATATATCTMTAATCCCAAAGGAATAAACTGACTTCTACTAGACAAGCTGAAAGCTGATTAAAATATTTTTCATCCTTTGGGTATGCAACAGCTTTTGATGATGGAGAGTGTATTAATATTCAGCTTAGCTGCTTGTCGACACTTCAGACAGGTCCCAGGAAAGACTCTGATACTGACCAGGTTTTCTCACTCTGGCAGAAATCTTTATGAGACACAGAGCAGCAGCCTTGTACCA
Source organism: Malurus melanocephalus (assembly GCF_030028575.1). NCBI lineage: Eukaryota > Metazoa > Chordata > Aves > Passeriformes > Maluridae > Malurus > Malurus melanocephalus. Next base: position 2,638,485 of record NW_026623272.1, on the reverse strand, counting down.
GCAAAAGCTGAGATAAGAATGCTGCTATTTAGCTATGTCTTTATTTTAGAAATTGCTTTTATAGGTTTTTAAAGGATTGAAAATTTTAAAGAATTCTTTTAATGATATAAACTCATTTAAATGCAACWAAGGAGAAAGATTATTCTTAATTATTTTGAAATAAATCTACTGTACTTTATTCAATTTCCAATTTATTKATCTGGGTTGTTTGTAAACTTAGAAAGATCCCAGTAATAATATCAGTGATCAGGATTTTTGGGGAGTGTGTTCCTACTTAAATTACTTTATAACAGTGAGATCTGAGGTGGTGGGGTACTGTTCCCTTAACTTTGCCTATTCCCTTGTAATGTAATACCTGCCTTGCAGACAAGAATGAGATGTAAACAGCTGCTTTATCAGCTGATACTTCTTCTGTTCTTTTGTTGGCATGCTGACATATAGGGTGTTTACTTTTTCCCCTTCCACAGTGACTAAATATATACAGTATCTCTAGAAAACATGTCATATGCTGTGTGAGGTGCCTTTAGGATGGCTTCAGGGCTAAATACTTCCTGTAGTAGGTGAAAGAGCATGACTTAATCAGCTTAGTTAAYGTAATTAAGCTGTGCTTTTTCTCATGGTACAGCTTTAAAGTGTATTTCATTTAGAAACTGTATTTCATAGTGGTGGAATGATACAAGGTTGGAGAAATTCTGTGGGATTTTATAGKGGGTTTGAAAAAGATAAGATTTCCTGGTTATTCTGCAATGGGAAGAAGTGGACTMAAGGAGTGTGTSCCTTTTACTRAAGATTTAAAGGAGAAATCYCAATGCMGTTTAGAATRTAAAGGCTTCTCAAACTGAGATAGTCTACCMTTCTTTTTATCCCCATCTAATTTTAAGATTTTTATGTATGGGAAGGGCTGTTCATGTTCAGCCCAGCCTATTTGTAGAGTGTCACCAGATTCCATGAYCCCACATTCTTTTATTGTTCTTTGGAAGAAGTAAACTAATGTGGAGTGATTGTGAGAATGTGGATCTTTTTACCACTGATCTTTGAGTCGCAACAGAAAATACTACTACAAATTAAAGTAATTTGAAATCAGCTGTTCTTTCCTGACATGAGTTACTCTTTATATTCTTCATGAGGTACGACATGTTAAAGAAAAGGTCTGATTTTCCCCTTGGGGAAATGCTGGTCCCAGTGGAAGCCTCCTGTGTGGATGGAGGTTGATTAACAAGGCACAGCTGGAAACAGTACTGAGATAATTCTGTTTTCCCTCTCATTTGCTTCACCTGGCTCCTTAGTGTTGCTAATTTATTTATTTACCTCTAATGGTTTTTGACTGAGTAAGGGGTAACAAATCAATGGGGAAGCAGTTGCAGCTGATCAAGGGGGAGTGGCAGCAGGTGCCAGTGGTCAGTTATAAAAGGGGAAGAGGGTGAGGAGCCCTTCTGGGSCTGAAGGACAGCACTAAAGGCAGCGTGAGGGACGATTCCTGGGACAGGAGCTTTGGGTGAGTACACAAGTGCTTGGAAAGCTTGAAATGCTGTGTGGAGCTGGAATGGACCTTTGGGTAGAGTGGGAATAGRAAACAAGCTGGGCAGGAAAAGCTGTGGAGATTGAGAAAGAGTGGGAAAGGCTCTCAGGCACAAAGGAGTGGTGTGGTTTGAGAGAAAATGGGATGGAGAGGCTTTGCAAGTGGGAAGTGGTTATGGGGAAGATGGCAGAAGATAAGGGTGTTGCTGTGTGTGTCATTCAAAGCCAACTGCTGTGGGTAGTGATTTCTTTGATTTTTTTTCCTCATCCCTTTAAAAATGTAGTGTTTTGATAGAATTTTCTTAATTGATACCTCTGTGCAGCAATAATGCTACGTTTAATATACTACTGGCTTATAGTACAGAACCAAATAAGGGGCAGATAGTCTTTGTTTAAGCAAAAAGTAATTACATTGAATGCAGAAAGCTACTTGAAGTATGTTAGAAAGTATTTGCTTTTAATTCAACAAACAAAATTATTCTGAAAAACCCCAGCATATTATATGCATAGGTTTTAAAAAATGCTAAAAATGCCCATAATGGTTAAGATGTGTGAATTTTTTTTTTTTTAATGTGGTTGCATGGCACATGGATGTTTACGTATACATAAATAYGTGTACACAGCTATGTGCACACATAGAAGGAAAGACATTTGCCTGTTTCAGTACTGAGCTGCTCTCCATAATGCTTGAAGCTGCAAGGTCTTGTTGAACTGRCACAATGTGTAAAGTTTCTTATCTTACTACTTCTCATCCCACCTCTTGGGCATACTTCTATTACAGACCTCAGTGTTTCTTGCTTATATGGGGTGTTATAATTTCCTGATGACTGGTTATGTTATTTATAATACAGGGGGTGTTAATCCTTTGGTGATTAACACTCTATTTGAATTACCAAAGGTCAAAGGTACATTCTTTTATTTGGGTTTTGGGTATTTTTTAGTGTTTTCCAGTGTTTTTTCCTTTGTTTTTTTTTTTTTCTCCTAAAGGCTTTTTCATTCTCTGTTTCACCTGAAAGTTATTTTGAGACAATTCAGGGTGGGGAGAGGAGAGGGGCATGCTTCTTCCTTAGGGGCCCAAGTCTGTTGAAGCTGTAGGCATTAAAACAAAAGTTCTCTTTGCTCTGAGCAGCTCCTCCAGAAATCCTCCATTTAAAAATAATGGAAATCTCATCACCAAAACAAGCAAGTCAAAAGCACATGGGAGAAGACATTCCCTACTTAAGCCTGGGAAAAAGTAGATCCCTACATGTGTCTCATTCTAAGCCTTCTTGGAAAGATTTATTCAAGATTATAAATGTGTGTGCATATATAGATGCGTATGTATACATATAAACACACTTTATGAGGTATAAATATTTATGGCTGTCATTTCAGGTGATGTGGAGCTATTGCAGAGATTCTTGTCTAGCTGCCAGCTGTATCCCAGTCATTGTGGTTTCAGAACTGAGGAGCTGTGTTAAAAGCCTTCAGTTGTTTCAAAGGCTGTGGCTGTGCGAAGTTACCTTTGCTCTAATATTTCTTTCGATACCACAGAGTTTTTTGTGTTTTTCTCAGCTATGTTCCTTAAAGTGTTGGAGCTGATTGAGAGAGAAGCACCAAGGGATTTTTGCTGTTTTGTTTCTCATACRTTCCTGGGGTGGTACCCATTCCTACAGCTCCAGAATTCAGTTCATGTCCAGGTTTTCTGAGTTGTTGTGTCCAATTGCAAAGCCTTCACAGTGGCCTAAAGGAATTACCAGTGTTTACCAAAGTGTGCTGTGACATTGGCTTTGCTCCCTTCTGTAAAAATGACTATAACACATCCCTGACTGCAAATCTGAGATATTGTGGATATTCTTCATGCTGTGGATATTCTACCTTCTCCAAATCTGGGRAAGCATGGGCATGATGAAAGGTCTGCAAAAGTTCCCTCACTGGTGTTTTTCAACTCCCAAACCTCTCTGGYAGTACCTGAAACCAGGACAAACCAGTTACAGGAGAATTATGTTGATGTRAGATAGCCCTTTGCAATGTTTAGGACTTGCATGCAAACAAAGGATGTGGCCAAAGAGCAAAGGAAACACTCAAGTTAGGAAGTCAAAAATGGAAGGAGAGCAGGTCATTTGGTTGGGTCAGTGTTCCAAGCTTGTAGATTGTTCTCAGCTCAGATGATGCCAATGTTGGAAGCTGTAACAGGATATGATAAACTCTCTCTGCATTTTCTGATAGAGGCATAACTGCTCCTCACTTGCTGCTTTAAGAAAATTCAGCATCAGACTAGGCTGAAGAAATGTTAACAGTGTCTATTTTGCACAGCTGGAACGTGAGTTCACTGGTGTGTAAAAGCTCTGCTTTAACTTGGTTTACAGAATGGGCTTAATGCCTGAACTGCTGGATGAAGTTCTTCAATCTGCCAGAAAATTGAAACGTATTCTAATGATTGTTAAACATGTAATCTGTGTACCAAACCTGTGGGTGTTGTAATGTTGCTCTGCAGAAGATGTGATGATTGTTACCTAAGTGGAAGCACAGAGGCAWGGTGCTCCTGTCCAGCCACTCATTTGATGGTTGTGTTTCACTGTCTGTGTGTGCTGAGTTTCTCTCTACTTTGCTCTCTGGTGTTTTGCTCTGAGCTCAGTGAGGTGCTAAGATTAGTGCTGGTTTGCTTTTGTCATAATCTTYCATGTTTGCTGTGACAGATAGGTGAAAAAGTAATATTTGTTCTGCTCCAGCACGCGAGGAATCCAGCTCAGACACTGAGGGCAATTAGTCCCTATGTTGTGGGATAAAAAGGAGACATGCTAAAATTCTCAGGGTACTTTTCTCCTGTCCATGCTCYGGGGGGAATGCTGCACACTGCACTGTGGCTTCCTGCACCATTTCTCTGTTTAAGATTGCTTAAGTGCTGACTGCCATTCAGCTGCTGGCCCGTGGTTAGTGCAAATACTRAATATTACACCAGCTTTGTTCCTTGTGCCTTTAATGTTTCACTTCCATTTTAATAGTTTCGTTTACGCTTAGAAATGGGTTTTTTCCTACTTCTGTAGAGAGTCTGAGTAGTCTGGCACCACAAAATGTACTAAAAGCATTTGAAGTAGTTTGGTAGGAGGCACAATTAAAGGTCAAAGTGGTTTTGTGAGCAGAGCAAGAAATTGGGAGGAAATAAGTTGCAGAGAGGGAGTAACAATAACCAAATGAGAGAAATAGGAATAAATATAATGGAAGTGTAAGGAGTCTTGGAAGTGAAAAGAATGCTAGGGTTACAAGAACTGAAGGTGTTAATACAACATTCTGAATTTTCATCTCTTGTTGGCTCCAGCAGTTAATATGGTCTTGCACTGGGAATATTAAATATGTAAACTACTAATATAAATTGATGCTATCAGTTAAAAATGTGATTTTTATGTGAATGTATAATTTCRCTTTATGTGTAACAATATATTTTTTTTTCTGCTGACACTTTTCTGAATCAGCTTTCTTGAAGGATTTGTTATATTATGGCCTTACAGTAGCAGAACATTCAGCCTGAAATTCTGCARATATAACATTTGCAATATGTGTGTGTGTGAAATTTTAAGTGACCAAGTGCCTGATTAAAACCAGAATATGTTTTTACTGAGAATTGTTATTGGTATTGTGTAACTCCATTTTTAATACTTAAAAAGAAAAAAAAAAAGGCATTGGATAGGGAAATAAATTAGTGGGTAGCAAGCAAGACTGAAAGAACAAACAACTAAAGATGTAATTTAAACATATAAATATCAATGCTTTAAATGGAAATAATAAGAACCAGGTTGCTAAATAAGATTTGCTTCATAAAAGATGGAGAAAGTTGTTTGCTGATTTAGCTGGTATAGCTAGAACAATGTACTAGGCAGTTTTCATATTGAAGATTATGTTCTGTACAAATATATAGTACATTAACATTTTGCTATTCCTGCTTCAAAGTCTGATGAAATATTTTTGATTCCTTCTTACATTTATCACTAACAACCATTTATTTTCTTGGGTTGAACCATAARTATTTGCAGACATGCCACATTCTTTTTTTAAAAACAACCATTTGAAAATTTGCATAATGGGCTTAAGTAAATAACATGACTTATGAGTAGGGCTATGAATCTGTTGCCTATGGTGCTCTTTTTTGGTGACTTTTTCCATAATCAGAATTTATACAATTAMATTCATTACTAGGCATTAAAAGTATGTTACTTAAAATATGCTTAGAGATGAACATAGGAAATATTAATTATTTATATCCTGTTTTCATTTTACACCTAYTTTTGCCTTCCATTTGTACTAAACCAGTCAATGAGCATATATAAACCRTGTCAACTTTTGCAGTTTCATTGCATTTTTGCTGTTTAATTGCATTTTTCAAATACATTTTAATCAAAAAATATTTTACTGCTTGTTTGCACAGTTCAGCTTCTAAATCTAAGACACCACTGGGGTCAGAAGATAGCAGATAGCCTATCCAGTGTTTGAACTGGTACTCGAGTTCCTGATTTCCTGAGGATAAATGTGATTGCTCCAATATAAATGTTTTAGATCACAGTGACAGCTGTGGAAATTAAACATAGCCAGCAAAATCTATTTTCTGTCTAGCTAAGTAAAGGAGAGGACAGATGAAAAAATTCCCTGGGCGAATGAATTCTTATGAACAGTGATGAATCTTTTCCCTTTGCTATATTAATTTTATTGTATTGTTAAAAAAAGTCTAACTTGGATTTCTGTAYATGTTTTTCATATTCAAGTTTATCRTATAAAGGTGAAAAATTTAGAATGTCAATCCTAGACCATGTTGTAGCACACATTGCAAACACTTTTCTAACCACAGGGAAAMGTTAGCCTTTAGGATAGTTTCCAGAGGGTTGCAATGGTCTGTGAATGGAATAGACTTTAAAATTCTGTGAAAATCTGGGCTTTGGGGAGAGGTGAAAGATTTACAATTTCCCARGAATTTCCTTTCTCCTAATTTAGTWKGAACAATGTTTTGTTTTCAGCTTTCCCTTATCCTGCCTAAAGTGTCTTAAAGTGTTGAGTCTACAATTCTGTTTCTTAAACATAAGTTTTGATACCTGCTTCAGAAGCTGCAGAAAAATGCAGAATTTTCTCATACAGATTATACAGCAGGTCGAGCACCGAGGAAAAATGAAGTATYCAAAAAAAGTAACCCTTTGAGTCATGTTCATTGATGGATTGCTCAGTTGTTGCACTGTGATTTTATTTTTTCTTTGCTGATGTGGTGAAGTTAACGTAGGTTATAGCTCAAAAGTGAGGCTATGGGACATTATTTTTGTATATATATATATTTAAAATTAATATATTTTTTAAATTAATATATTGTGACCTTTAAGATATACAGGCACTTTTTTTTTTAATTTGGGGAGGGGGGGAAGCTCTCTTAAAAAAGTTTATTGCAAAGTAAATGGTTAAAAYGGAGCTGCAGTTACATGAAAGAGACAAATATACATTCATTATTTCCTGAGTATGTTGTTTTTACGGGAAAGCAAAGGAAGCAATGGCTGGGTGTCATTAAGGAGTAGCTCGTGGAAAGYGGTGAAATGAGCAATGAGACTTGTAAAGTGTCATGAAAACTGAAACACCAGGGTACAAAGTACTGCTTATCCTCACAGATATGGATACCATATGGCAACATGAAGGGAAATGGAGAGTAGGAGACAAGAATCCTATTATTCCTCACACTTTCATTTGCTTGCTATTTGCTTTGGGCAAATGACTTAAGAAGTTATGCCTGAACCCTCTTTTGGCACAGTATTTATTGACAAGACACCTGTCTTCTCTGTCGGGCTCCTTGAAGCTTCTTTGGTGTAATTCCAGCTTTGGCACTTCTGATTGATTATAAATTTATTGTTGTTTAATAGTTTTGGAATCACCTCTTCTTAACTGTTCCTAAATTAAAATCTGTATTAATCTTGTCCTATGAGATCCTTTTCTCCTCTTACACCATTTCACTTCTTTTCCTTAAGAAAGGCAATCTGCTCTGGTGGGTTCTTGCTGTCCTTGAAATCTCTGCCTCCTCCTGTTTTTCTTTATCTGCGAGTTGCCATCTGTGGACAAATTTCTGCATCTCTCTTATATCTCTTTGGAATCAAATGGGCTGATTGGGGGTGCTTGGAAAGATGTTGGAAGGATTTGGCTTCTGAAAAGAGCAATGTGGTCTGTGTACCTTTGAAATGACACAGGAGAGGATCAGCTCTCTAAGGGCTGCCACAGCTCTAGAAAGATTTTATCACCTCATCACCCATTTCCTCCTTCCCACCTCCTGAAGTGCACACCTATCTACTGCCCAGTGTTTTCTTCACTTACAACTGTTTCGTAGTAGTTTCATACTTTTTTAAGTGAACAGATCTTCCTTAAATATTGTTAAACTCAGTCTCACCAATATACAGCGCAGTTAACTTCACTCTAACAGTTTTTTTTAAATGACAGTTCTGGTAACTTTCACTTTTTCTCTTCCACCTTTTGTGAAATTATACTTAAAAAATTCTGGTGATGTCCCCCTTAGCTAATGGTTTGTAGATAAAAAAGCCAAGAGTGTTGCAACACCCGGGAGAACATGCTTACCCAGTCTTTCATYGTTACTTACACTGACACTTTCAGCTATTTTACCTCATGCTATCTGGGGGGGGATCATTAGTGCATTTGGCTTTGCCTTTGTCCAAGGTTGTGGAAATGAGCAGCTATTTGACTGTGTTACAGCAMGAAAATGTGATTTTTAAGAGCAGGTCTTTCTGTCATAGTTATGGGTGCTATGTCAAGAAGGAACAAGAAAAGCTGCCCATAAAGGTTGAATTTGGTCAAGAAATCCATGCAGAAGTCAACAGAAGATGTTATAAAGGGAGCCCCTGATGCACAAGGTTTATGCTTTGTGTGTTGTAATTCTGAAAATTAATGCTTCRTGTGTTATATCTGGCTGTTGTGGCCATGTAGTGGTGAAATTACAGATAATAAATAACWTTTCTTTCTACTGAAGCTATACAGCCTTCTCCTAATTTTAGCACCACAAGGAAGTGCTGTTTAGTGGTTCTCTATGATACTATGGGGTTTTTAGTACGAATTTTTGAGCTTTCCTGTGATCTGAGAAAGCTGGCATTTTAAGAAGTATTTCATAGTTGTATAGGTGCCATTATACCATTAATGCTTTGCAGTGTTTTGTTCAGTAGAACACTGGCCTATTTGTGGGGAAAAAATGTCCAAAGGACATCCCAACTTCTGTTCTCCACARAAGTGTTTGATATGACACAGCATTAAGGGAGAGAATCAACCCCATACATTCTCAATTTCAGAAAGAGGCAAAAAACTGAAATACRAAGCTATTCCCACTAGAAATGTTGTAAATCTTACAAAATATAAAAGCTTTCCTCTTGAACATACATCAAGGGCATAAAACTTGGGAGATTAAAATATGTTTTTAATCTTGGTTTGATGAGCAAAACTTTCACTGTAATATTTATTATGAGAGGCTCTACTTGTGTTGCCTCTTCCCTTTGTTCTGTTTATATATGACTTCCTTTCTTCCAAAAAAGTAGGAAGTATCGTTTTCACAAAGCCGAAGGATATTGCAATGGTTTGTTCATTTAAGCTGAATTGTAGGCCCACGTGGCAGGCACAAACTTTTCTTTTATTGTCCTGGGTCCCAGAGGACAAGCAATGCTTTCTGATGGCTTCCCATGAATGCCTTTCATTTGTGGAGGAGTTTCAGTGGCTTATGCTGACTGYACAAAGATCAAACAGGCAGGAAAATTGTGGTTTTATGAAACATAGCCAAGATCTTTGTTATTTTCTCAGAAGTTTTTCTTCTCTAACCCTGTGTTTTAAGGACAMTATTAGGACAATTAGTTTTAGCGACTGATGGAAAAAAAGATGGTTCCATCATTTTCTCTTTAAAATGTAAGTATTTTCTTGGTTATTAGAAAATTTGTAGGCATGCTTAAAGAAACTACTGACCATAATTGCAGTCTGTCTTTATTGCATTTGGAATCAATGGTATCCAAAATTAGGCTTAAAGAGAATGTTATGGCTGTTTAGTCCTGCAATTTGATCTATTTTGGGCTTCTGTGCCTGCAGTTTTTTGCTGAAATCGCCTGGTTCTTGTTTTTTGGTTTTTTTCGGTTTTTTGCCTGGGTACAAAGGTCTTTCAAACAGATTTGATTGTGATTTGACCTGTCAAAGTCTCATTTGTTTCAAGAAGAGTGGGTTTTTTCTCAACAGGTTCTCTTAGCRTTCATTACAGAGATTTCCTTTTTGCTCAGCTGTTGGCAAGCTCGAGTATTGGAAAGAGATGTGCAGACCACAACATCTTTGTAACTGCAGTGATGGCTGTTTTGCCAGCAATACATAATTTTCATTGTGTTACTCATATAAAACCTCATGTTTGTCATACAAATTCAGTTTTTGTTGAAGGATTACTTTAATAAAGCTAAAATGGCTTAAGTTTCTGAAGTGAAACCCGTAGCATCTTTGGGGTCAGACGTAGCTGAAACTCGAACAGCTGTACAACATGCATCCTAGATTGTTTTTAATTGTCTTCCCTTTCTCTAACAGCAGTAATTCTTGTTTATATTGTCAAGAACCTTTCCACCGAGCACAAGAGCACCATACTTTAAGGTCACATGCTTAACCCCACTGCGGGGTTACAATGTAAATGGGCCCYCTTTGTTTTCATTAATGTGTGAGGGGTGGGTGCAAGGCAAGGCTGTTCACAAGGCTTAAATAACTTATTGTAAAAGTGTCTTAAAGAAAGCATATTTTGTCTCCATACCACAGTTGTTTAGCATTACTCTTGTGCGTCCAACCGAAAGCCAGTTTGGCAATGGATTTTTGTGTCATTTTGTTCTTTTGACCTGTGATACTTCTTTCTTTTTTTTTTTTTT
>NW_026623272.1:2536054-2627918 GCF_030028575.1 Malurus melanocephalus | reverse complement strand
AGTGCTTTTAATCAGTTAAAACTTAACAAAATGTAACCTTCCGAAATGTCTTCAGGAGTTTGAAGTCTTTTTTCTGCCTGTCATTGATCTATGGAGGAAGAATTAYATTGAAATATTACTAGTTGGTTTGRTAATCTAGAATTTGCCCTGCGTCCCATGATTTTAGATGATTTCAAACCCAGTGCTGATGGCAGTCTTTGGCTGACACTTTTAGCTGTTTTTGTAGGCCAAAATAATTTCCAAAAACTTGAAGTCATGCTCCTTAGTGCTGGACTCTGTCAAAACCAGAGCTATTTTGAAAGATATCTCGCTTTTTTTTTTTTTTTTTTTCCCCCTGGGATGAAAACGCTTCAGTGTGAACTGAAGTTTCTAATATTTTGTTGCTCTATTTTAAAATGAAAATGTTGTGACAAGTTTTCAAAATGCTTCTCAGAATACTCCTTTCTTCCTAATTAACTGCTGTGCTCTTGGGCTTTGGGCAGGGACGTTTTGTCTTAGGTTTTAATTTTCTTACACTTCATCTCTAGTAAGAGCAACTTACTGTATCTGGTGATTTCTCCAATATGGCAATAACGTATTTAACTAGTTGTAAACAGGATGAAATCTGCAAACCTTCAAATATTATTTAGTATTCAAGGACATAGTGGTAGTTTGATATTTAAGTAGCTAATAAATATTTAAGAAACATTTTTGTGAAACAAAAACCATGTATGGCATTTAAGACTGTAGTAAATATGAGTCTTCCAGCATGCAGTCTTGACAACAGAATTGTTAACAAATAGGAAAAAAATAGTCAAATATTGTTAAAAAGCAATCCATATCCTAGTGAAAATTTTTTTTTGTTTTGTGTTTTTTCCCCTAGAGGAATGTAGTTATCCCTGGGAATTGCTTTGGCACACATGAAAAGATCTCATACTAATATCCTAAATAAAAAAATTTAAAAGTGGAAAAAAAAAAAAGGAACACAAACTCCAGAATTCAAGTGCTGAGGAGAGACACCAGTTTATCATGACACGTTTTCCTCTTTGAGAAGAGGAATATTTTTATATACCACATTAACATTTAGGGTGATTGCTCACACCGAYTKTAGCTGTTATGTGTGGGCTCTRAATGCTGTGCAGTGTGATTTGCATSATGGCAAAGCACAAGGTGAAGTGGGTAGACAGTAACAGTACRTGGAGATTTTTAGAGCTCTGGCACAGCTTCTCATGATTTATCTTTAACAGTGGAAGTTTTTGTATCAGAGAGCACAGGTCAAACCCTTCTCCACAAACTGCTATTTTTCATTTCCACAGCAACCCAGGAGATGCAACAGCTTTTTTTGGGTTAGTGGAGAACATCTCCTTTGTGGCATGTACTAAGCACGTCTGTGAAGGATGCTCAGSCAGTCTGTGTTAATACATCCTTGACATTGCTTTTTTAGCAGTGGATTAACGGTTCCTTCTGGAAGAGTGCAGAGGTGGTTAGTCAGCCACCTCTGACCTCTCTCTTAAATTGGACTTTGCAGCTGAACTTGAGAACCCATATCTTGTTTCACGTGGCTGTAGAAGGAAGCGTTGGTGAGAGGTGAGGCAGGAGCTGGGAATGCTGTGCTGCAGGGTAACAGAATGCACTGGTAGGGCTGTCTGAGTTGTGACAGTGTGCTCTGTTTTCCAAATTGTATTGCTGTAATTTGTGAGCACATCATGCGAATGTCATCTCTGTTCAGTTGCCAGGATCTGTGGCATGTGATTTTTGTTTCAGGGAGTAATCAGTGTGCATCTGTTTGCAGTGATCTGGTGATCACACTGTTTGTTTTCTTTGTTAGACACATGAATCAGATGRTTAAAGTTTATTTTCCCTGATTGAATGATGTCTCGTTAATGAAGATTGTCCATATAATTTTTTTTTATATAGTGAAATTTTCACATAGTTGGACATTGTCTTCTTCRGTGTTGTAACCTGGTGTCTTACTGGAACACAGCTCTATCAGAATAATSAATAGCTGCCTATAGTTGACATTAACACTTTAAGTGTTCCTTGGGTTAATGTTCCAGATCCATGATGCTGTCCTGAAATTAAGTGGAATGTGATGAAACAGTGACTGCAGGTGTGTGGTATCCTGGTGTGTATATTTATACAGCAAATATAGCCTTTATACATTGAAAATTAGACAGAGTTTTAATATTCTTTAGTTTAGGAGGAGCTGTGGTTTGTGGGGTTTTTTACTTTTTTTTGTTCTGGGAATAAAAAAGTGTAGTTTTCTTTGAGCTTACAGGATGTTAAGCTTGATCAGACATATTAACTACAGTTCAGCATTGTAAGTTTGCAATAATCTTTTTTTCTTGTGAGATTCGCGTTGCCTCTATATACTAGTAAGATATATTCCCCTTCATCATACGTAATGGAAAATTAGTCTATATATAAGTGGCATATATATATTACAGGTTTATGTAGCTTCATGGTATAATAAGTCAGAATGACATGTGCAAAACTTTATTCCTTAAACACGCTCTGAATGCAAGTGAATCAGGAGTAAGTCGTTGCCTTGCTCTTTCAGGAGGAATCAAAATTTAGTGTGAGTACYAAATCCAAAGTAGTGAGGGTACATATTTTGGGCAAGTGCTTGAAGTAAASTAAATCAGTAGGGGTTTCTGTTTGTTCTGCTTTGTCAGCTCCCCCAGTTTTTAAATTTACTAGTACAACATTTTGTTGTATGTTTACACTGCCCATATCAGCATTTTCATGGCCTGTATGTGAAGTATTTAGCACATATAGGTTTGATGTAAAATATAGGTATGTACTGTAACAAAACTGGAGGAGAGGAAGGCACTGAAATAAGACAGCTTCGTTTGCAGTTGAGGAATGAGGATCATAGCTTCCAGAAAGAGTTCCACACACCGTTGTCATGATCAACTACTAGCAATGTCTGGTGGTGTTCTCCTTGCTGCTTGATGATGTYATATTCCCCATATATAAAGTGTAGGCTCTGATTTGGTTTTATTTCCTATGTTCTCCCCAGCAGTGTGCTCTCCATTCTCTTTCTGTTTTGCCTTGACAGCTGGTATCACTACTGCACTTAAATGATTATGAATTTTAAATCTTCACAATGGTGTTCCATGGTGTTACTGGGGAAATGAAGTTGTTACTTGAGCCAAGTGTGACAAAACTTCATTTTTGAAAAAAAAGATGGTGAGAATCCCATTGTCACAGGGATACCCACAGACCTGGTRCATTTAGTGCTGTGAGGATGATAAAGGCATTGAACCCCTTATGTCACTTGAAGATATGATTCAGCTGTATGTGGTTATCTTGCATATGTACTAAATTGCTATTCTGCTATGGCATGTGTCTTAGACAAAGCATGCCCACAGGCACTTCTGGACATGTGGCTTGCTGTTTCATTTGATTGTGGCTTGCAGCTTCTTCATTCTGCAGTGTTTAACTCATTCTGTAACTTGGCTTTCTGTGTTTTAAATTATTTTGATAAAGCGAATGAAATCGGAAATGTCTGCACAACGATATTTTAGTAGATTGTGTTAAAAGGGGATGTGATTAAGGAAGTAGCTTGATGGCAACAGGTAGTGGATTGAATGATGGGGGAAAATGCTGATATTCTAGGCTTTTCTGTACTCAATAGATACTGAGATGTGCAGTTCAAGCAAAACAGTCATGTGATGTAATTGAACACTAAAAGATAGTSACAAAAATGTAATAATGGATTCAGAATCTAGCACTAACTCTAGCACTCACTGTTTTCTATTTTTCTTCATAGCTTGTGGCTGTTTAATTTTTTTTTTCTCTGATTATTACTCTTACCTTTAGARATTCCAGTTTGTATTTTAAGTGCTGCAAGGAGCGGAGGTCTAATTTGGAGATTTTGGTACAAGTTTGCATCTATAAATATTTTAAGAGAAGCTCATATGTAGCTTTGAGTATTAGAGCTTCAGTATAAGATGAGTCAAAGCAATGTCTCACATGTAGAATTATTTCATTAGAATTAGTAAAATTATGTGAGTATCTAATTTGAACTACAGTTCATTTAGTGTCTGTGAACATAGTATTACCTACTTCTGTCTTTGAAGCCCATCATTTTTTCCTCTACTCTTTTTTTCCACACTAAATTATTCATAATGGTYGATGTTGTTAATTTTGAAGAAAATTACTCTTTTGAGTTCTTTTGAATGTGTAAAATCATTTGTTGTGTAATTCTTCAGTGCCTATTAGAAYTGCACATAATTGTTGATGATGAAAATTGAGAGTGCTGGCTCAGTGAGCATGTGCAGGTTGTACTCAGCATGATTCAGCACTGCAAAATCTAAGCTGTCCAGAGTATAGATTAGCCAAGTGAGTCTTGTAGTGCATCTTAGCTCAACTGATTCCAGCAACAGTGKATAATCACTGGAGCATGCACTGCTGTGCAGTCCTTCAGACTTKAAGTGTTTAGCATAGCTACTGTTTGCAGTGACCAAAATGGAGAAAGGGAGGTGTGTACAAAGGAGTGAATTATAACAAAGAACACTTTCTGCTTCAGTTCTTGCTCAGAAAACATATGTTCAGCCATGCAGGCAACAGTTGGGGTAAAGACACACTGTAGGTTTGGAAACAAAAGGCATGTTCTTTTCTTGCATTCACAATGTTTTCARACATATTCACTTGTTAGGGACTGGCCTGTCAGCTGGATCTTCTTGCAGGCGTGATTTCTTTTTCCTGACTTCTTTGAAAAGCTTTTTCCCCACAATGTTTTACACTTCATATAATCCACTATGCATGCTAGGCCTGCCTCAGTCTTTGTGCTATTGATGGTTCAGAGGTGCAGGGGCCGTGCTGTGGGAGAATGTGGCTGAAGGGTAACCTTTCACTCACCCATACATCTGAAGATGCTAAGCTACTCTTATTCCAAATATCTTAAGTGGTTTGGTTGCTCTTTCTTGGTGAGATGGGTTATACTTCACCTTTAGAGCACTGCCAACCCRATTAGTGCAGCAAAAATATTTTGGAAGTGTTGATCTTTTTACATTTTTTACTTTGTAACTACATATTGAAAATCTTACAGAAACTCATCATAACTGCATTAAATCATCCAGTAGAAAGGGGTTTGTTTTTTTTTTTCCTCTCAATTGGGAATTCATTCAGTTGTGGCATGCCAGAGTAACCAAAAATTACTTGGTCATTACTTCTGTTTGGATTCCTTTTTCCTAAATGTATGGTTCAAGACCCTGGTATAAATATGCTTATATAGGCATGAAGGTAAAGGTTATTTCCAAATAAACTCAACCTGGTTTAATTTATGACCTTTAAACTCATATAGCTAGAAAATGTACTGCTTTAGCTCCACAGGTATAGATAAATGGAACAACTTTCTGGTGCAGACAAGACCTACAGTTTCTTTGGAAATGTCTAAGTGATCTACTCGCTGTAGGCTTTTCTAGGTCAAACTACTCATCTATCAAGTCAGGTATTCATCCTTTGTTGTCAGCAGTGAATACCTCAAAGGGAGGCAGGGCTGCCTACATTTTAATGCATGTAGACTTGTATATAGAGCTTAAGCATATGTCGAACTTTAAGCAATGTGCTCCATAATTGGGTTACGTACATGTTTAGTTTTGATGTGCACCATTGAATATAATGGTAGGGGAGAATGTATAATCTTTGTGGCAATGGTTTCACACCAGCAACTTGAGTTTCCATTCCTTTTRTGCTACAGAAATGACACATCTTTCATAAAATTCTCTATTCTTTCTATTTCATTAAAAAACAGACATAKTGTTTGACTTAAAAATGCTGATTTTATGTTGGAAGTTCTCAATAGCAGTTAAGGAGTTTTAATTTGGCTTGCAGATTATTCACGTGCTGTGTTGGAGTATTAATAGTGTTATCTGGATTCTCAGTAGCCTGGGAAATTAGCACTGATGAAYGTCCAATGATTAGAATATCCTATATAAAGCCCTGCAGACCATGAGGATCATTTACTGAACTAGAAAATCCTTAGACAAGGAAACTCCATGTAAATATTTTCTAATGGAAGGTGCCAGCAAATACTTCCTTGCCAACGGATGTCAAAACTGCCAGAAGATCTGTGAGGATGGGGATTAACTTTTTAGCCCTGTCATCTTAAGAGCTTTGACAGGGAAACATTATTTAAATGTTTTTTCTTTGACTGCATATGACTGAAAAGATGTTAACGGTAGATAAAACTAATATATCAGTTAATGATACTGACATATATTCCAAGTCTTCACCTTTTTCTTTTCTTGAGGTCTGTGTCAGAAATCCTTGAGAAGACTACAGTTTTAAAATAAATCGTCCTTCTTTCTCAAATGAAATTTGATTATTTGTCTCTAGTCTGATAAAAGAGAGCACATGCTAGTGTATTACTCCTTTTGAGGAATTTTTTGGTCTGTTTTATAGGCTCCTTAAAAGTAAATTATGTTTTAGATGTTGCAGTGACTTCTCTGACTCTCAGAAAGAAAATAGTTAATAATAATTTCTTTCCCTTGGGTTCCCATGAGCCTACCTTCATTGTACAGTTTGCATATAACAGCTAGTAAGAGTAGAATGTACTGAACCTTAAACAAATCTATTAGGATCACCATGGCAAGAAAGCGGGAAAACGGCAGGAAAAACGAACAATGATTTTGTAAACCCTCCAAAGGTCAGAAAAAGGCTTTCAGTAAGTATGCAGAGGCTAGAAATCAAATCCCATTTCCTATCATAAGAAACCAGTTGTTTTAGCAGCGGTGGTTAATGTACTGTATGTGAAAGATTTAAGACTAGTTGGAAAGCTTTGCTTCTGTTTTATTAGGCTGCTATTGAAAAGCCAACAGCATAACTTCAACTAGGTGCTTTGAGATTTCTTAATGGGCTGTCAAGGGCAAGACACCAGGTCTGTGCTATACTAGCTCTTTCCTGTACATTAAAACAACAGGGGCCAAATGATCATATACAGAAGTATGAATTACTTGATGCTTTCTCTGTTCCATATGGTCAGCCATGTCTTTGGCAATTAATCATGTACAGAATCAGTTGAGTGCTCTCTGAAGCATTGAAGTCAACATTTAGTTGTACCTGTGCCAGTGGGGGCAGTGGGGGTTGTGAGTGTAAAATAGCAGCATGAAGAGCTGCTGGCGCCGAAGCCAGAGCAGCTGGCTTCTATAAACAACACTTTTTTCCTCCTTACCTTTTTTTTTTTTTTTTTTTTTTTTTTTTTTTTTTTTTGACAAACATGACTCATTTTTCAATATCATCCAAAACATGAGGGTTGCTGATTTTTTTTTTTTTTTTTGAAACTTTCTTTGACAAACATGACTCATTTTTCAATATCATCCAAAACATGAGGGTTGCTGAGTGAAACTGTGATATCTGGCATAGTGGATTAATAAACAAAAGGTAGAGAATTGGGTTTAATGTGCCCAAATTACTGTGTGATAACTTAAACCATACTGGCTGTTTCCATCTTGTCAATGAAAATGGGTGCATTTGCTTGTATTTTAAGTAGAAATTATGAAAGTAAAGAAGAAATAAGCAGGGTTTTGTAATCAATTACTAGCTCTTTTATCACGGAGGAGTTACAACATGTTAAATTAACATGGCTTAATAGATTTCAGGTTCTTTTCCCTTCCCTTCTAAAAGGCACCATGTTATAGTTTCATAGAATTTAATCAGGCTGCTTCTTGCACAAAAAGCAAAATAAAATGACAAAAATAACAGGGAAAATGCAAAACAATGTATTAGCCCTCCTTACATATTTTACTCTTCAAGTTTTTTCTTTCTGTATTAGTTATTGATTTTGTAGAGATGACTGCGGTGTTAAAGTCAAAATGGTTGGTAAAAATTCAGAAGCTTATCCTATTTAAACTGGTGGTGAGCAAATTGAATCTTAACTTGGAGTGAAAAATCTGATTTGTTGACCCAATAAAGTAGGACCAAGAGGCAAACTGTCCCAAGTGCCACTTTAGTTCAGACTGAAGGCTAATTTGTTTGACAGAACACTAGGCTTCATGTCTCCAKTTATACAGTGTTTCTAACCTTATGYCTGACTCCTCATGAGGTYTGTATTGAAGGAWKCAAAAAAGTCTGACTTTAWAAGATTGAAAATGTGCCAGTGTGGGGTTTGGAGTGTTTAGATGTTGCTTTTTCTTACTTGTTTGTAAGCATGTTGTGATATTCACCCAGGACACACAGTTCAGCATGGTAGTGGCCTATGGATGTTAAAACAGAGTTTCTTCTGCTGTGTGTGAGAGGAAAAAAGTATTATTGTTATCCCATTAGAATACCTAGATTAGCTTTGTTCGGTGTCTAATTTTGTGTATATATCTGGGTGAATAGAAAGACTTGTTTATAACAGTTTCTCTTCTGTCCTGTGTCACCAATGTATTTTGTGGTGGTAATGAGAGAAACAGGGTGTTGGTCAWTTGAAATCTAATCTTAGAACCTTCCTTTTGTACATGAATGAGAGAAGATGCTCTGATGGCTGCTATCTGATATGCCTGAATTTAGTTCTGTTGCTCTACCAGGAGGAAGGCAAAGAGTATAGTTTCCTAAATATGATGTTTAACATGAAAGGCTGGATTTGCACCTGATATATGTATGTATGCACATATACACATTTTTGTGTGTGTAAATAGCTTTGGGCTTTTTGAGAGGTACGTTCTGTGGTTTGGTTTTTTTTTTTAAGATTTCTGTCATTTGGGATTTACAAGAAATGCCCTAAATAAGCTAGTAGATCTGTAAGGAGAATTGGGTAAGATTTACTGAAAATACAAGCAATACTGCTTATTTAGGAGTTCTGCTGGCCAATGAGATAGGGAGGTGCTTCCCACAAGCGATAAGCAATTTGCGTAATCACATTGCTTGGGTTGTCCAGGATATGTTTTTGCCAGCTCAGGAAGCAGAAGAAAGAAAGTTTCACCAGTTTGTAAATGTCACCACCCTCAAGAATCTCTGTGAACACAAGGATGAGATAAGACAGGCTGGAGGGCTGGTTGCATTGTTTATTTATTCTACTGTCYTGCAGTCCCCAGCGTGCTGGAAAACAGTGAGTCAGTGCTGAGTCCAGCTCAGAATTGTGAAGGCTTCACTCAGCATTGGGCAAAGGGGCCTCTGCAGGCAATTATCTGTCATTAGAGGAATTGAGACACAAGATCAGATTTTCTTTGATGAGATGTGCAACTATAGTGATGTTCAAAAGAAGTTCATTCCTGCTCTCAGAGCAGGGGTGGTATCAGCCGTGTTTCTGATGGATTTTTATCAGTGTTGATGTGAGGAAATGGCTTTCCCAGCTGATAACATCTTTGACCGAGTTTCTTGAACCCTTGACCTTTATCAGTCAAGGTATATATTGAATCCCCTTGTTAAAAATAAATCCCAAAACAAGGTACATGGAAAAGAAAATTTTCAAAGGAACATGTTTTATAATATTATTTTACCCAGAATGCTGCTTTATTTGTTACAATTTGAGCTTTTTACTGTGATTATAAGAACAGCAAGTTATTAAGAAACACCTCTATAAAAGCTACACATCAAGCCCTGCACTGGCATTCCAGGTGACCTTAGTGCCCTCTCAGCACTCTTAGAAAACAAGTAAATCAGTTAAATTGCTATGTATTGTTGTTGTATGTTGCTTGATAATACTATTTCACCCTGCAGGTAGCTGTGACTGTACTCACAGGCTCAATAAAGAAGCGTTTAYGATGTCAGTGTCAAATTCTGCGTTTGACTTGAGCCCTGTACATCACCACAGAAATGAAAGGTGTGAACAGAAGGCTGTAGCAATGTAATTGTTCTCTCAGTGAAAAGTAAATTATGTTTAGTTTCCAGAATTATGATGTTTCTGTAGATGGAGGGGACTTTCCTTAATGAAACTCAGGTCCAAACTTGCAATTGGATCGGGTTGATACAGCTCATACCATATCACGTACAGTGTGTTTGTGATCACCTGTCTCTGACTGATAATGCTCTAGTAACATCACCTTTGCATCAGATTTTAACTGAAAGTTCTTTAGCAGCTCCCAGTTCTCCATCCTCTGCACCCTGTGAATAATTTATTTAGGAAATTGTGATGTTTATTGCAGCAAATAACTATACTTTCAGCCGTGTGAGGCACAGCATYATAAACTTGGGACTTCCCTGAAGTCTTGGAGAGAAGCAGACATCTCRCCATCACCAGTGGATTTTCCTGTCCCTCTGTTATTAAAATAGCTATTCAAAAAAGGGAAATCTTGGTGGACTGTGGCCTAGCTGTATGGCTACAGCCTGATCATCYTGCAATACCATGTAAACTCTGGTTGTAGTACTCTGTCAAGTCTTGTACATGATAAATACAAAATGTAAGGCCTTGGTAGGTGTATTTATTGTGAATGACAAGGAGGGTTAATTTGCACCATTAAAGAATGTACATTATCTCACATGAGTGTGTTCTCACTCGCTGAAATCCTCCATCAAATCTTGCTTTAAGCTGTGCAGCTGCTGGAACTGAGGCTCTGAGGTCAGGATTGTTGAAGCTGGCRGATATTAGAGCTTGTGGAAAAGATGATGTAGGTCAGTGCAAGGGAAACCCATGTCAGGGAATCCTTATCTGAAAATGCTCTCTGGCTTTTTGTTTGCTTTGTAATGTCAGAGCAGGGTCAAGAATGTGATCTGTGTAGACAGAGTTTTGAACGKTTTGGGTTTTTACAAGAAAATATTCTTTTTGATGTTTTAAGTCCCATAGGATGGGGTAATGCCTTTTAGTAGGACAACTGATAGAGCTGGGGAGAAAGATGCTTTTTGTTCTTTGTAATGTGATGTTGGTGTAATAAAGTTATTCTCTGTCCCTGTGAACATTGTCATGCTCCTCTCTTGGAACAGTCATGGCAGCACCAATGCTATTCCTGCTTTACATATTTGAAATATTTCATGATAAAGAGAACATGGGGACATCAGCAGAAATTCCATTCAGAAGGTACAACACAAACTGGTATTTTCTTCAATAGCTTTACCAAGGAGCAAAGGGGAGGGTGAAATCCCCCAAACAAATGCTACATTGAGGAAAAAACTTCTGATATTAYTTGATACAAGATAATATTTAGAAAATAACTATGCCTCAAGAAAATGTGGGCTAGAATGCACAATGTCTTGTTGTGATACTTAAGGCAATGAGATTTTAAGGTTTACCTTATGTGCCATGTATATTGATTAAATACCAAATATATGGTGGYCATTTCTAACCATCATTCACTGTATTGATTTGTCAGCAGTGGAACTGTAATAAAAAAAGGTATTGATTTACTGTCCTTATTTGCTTATGGGCTTTTTATTAATTTTACACATTGTTTCCTGTTTCTAGATTATAATTTTTTATGTGTTTCCTCTCTTTAAGACAAGTCTGGTCCTCTCTGAAGTTCGAAAAGAGCAACAAATTGAGGATCAAAGGAATGAGACCATCAGCTGCTTCCTGCTGCTTCTCAAGGAGAGACAAAAGCTGCGTGAAGAATGGACAGCAAGGTGAGAAATAGTTCTATAAACTCCTTTTAGCTGGGAAAAGTGACATTTTTTTAAAAATTCTAAATTCCTTGGATGAGATAGTCCATGTTTCTGTGGGGTAGGCAGCACTCAGATCAGAGGAGCTCATCAGGTTTTCCACATATTGCTGACAGTATGAGCAATGCTCCTTGCTGGAATGCTCTGCTAAAACTCCACATCTTGGCTGCTTTCTTTGTGCTGCTCCCACGTCCCTGTGGGTCCTACTGGTTGGGTGAGATGGGTGTTTGTGCTGCTGGAGTTCATATCCTGTCACTGTTTTACTGTACTTGAGCTCTTAGAGCTCACTGCCATCCATCAGGAGATGCTGYTAACAGTGCTCAAAGGTTGTTTATGTTTCTGTTTGGGAAGGTGTATGTTGCTGGAGTGTAATCAGCTGAGTGATTTTCAGAAGCACCAGACACACCATACTTTTAGTTTGTTCAGAAACAGGTGAATTGAAACAATTTCCACCATATCCCACTTTATGTCCTCTTTAGCTGCTCAGTGAGGTGATGCACTTTTTTCACACCTATGTCTGAAAGCCCATAGGTTTATACTCMTTTTATAATCTTTTATTATTTTATTTGATATTTACTTAAAATGTCTAGYAGTCTATGAAATTTTTCTGCCAAATATACAGCTTTTCTTTAAAGCCAGATGCGCCTAACTTAAAATTTAATACAGTTTTTAGTCAGAAGTATTTTTAAATGAGATTTTTTTTAATGCAAATTTAGCATTTAACTCATATGATTGTTTTGCCTCCACTAAATATTGCAGTTAAGGGAGATCTCTTGCATTTTGATGGTGTAGTTGCTGAAGACTCTGCTTTTAAAACATTATCTGCAGATCTTGGGTCTGACACATGAGTATCTTTGCTGCTCCAAATAATTACGGCAAGTGAACTTGGAACATTTTAGAAACTAGATAAAAATTGGACATAATTTAAAAATATAATTTGTAATTTGTAAAATAAGTTTGCATTCTGGGGAGTATTGAATATTTGTTTGTATGCTACTCATTTAAGGTTTCGGAGTAAGCTGGCTCTAAAATATTTTCCATGTTATCATGTAGGGTTTGTGTTTTTTGAGCAATTTAAGGGACTTTTATGGGAGTTTTGTTGGAGGATTTTAATTTTTTAATTTTTTAATTTTTTAATTTTTTTTTTTCTGGAGAGGAGTTGTTTGTTTTTTGATTTCTATCACCATGCTTACTAAATAATGCAGATATTTTAGCTATGTTGAAAGCAGAGGAAGTTGCTTAAAGCCTTTCTGTGGGACATGAGCATCTTTGTCATGAAACAGAATAGAAAGCTTCTAATGAGTGGAATGCCTTTTTAGAGTTAATTTTGTTTAACAATGATTTCCTAGTACAGAGTAATGAGAAATCATGGCAGTAAGGAGTGGGTCTCAGTGGGTCTCAGTGTTGCTGGGATTTGCTCACAGAGATGCAATTGGAGACGCAGCCCAGGCTGTGACACAGCAGAGCTGCAGCTCCTGGCGGGTGGCAGAGGCACCAGCAGATGAAGTGCAGGCCTTCTTAAAACTAAACACCTGAAAGGGAATTTCAAGAGCATTGTSCCTCGAAAGCTCTGAAAGCAAGTGTGCTCTGGGTATTAAATATCCGTAACCCTTTTTGTTGCCGTTTGATGTTTCCCGTGCTGGTGACCCATCCCAGAGTCTCATCCATGAGATCTGCACAAAGAGGCTCCATCAAAGCCCCAGCTCGGTGTTTGCAGTGAAACTCTGGCTGTGGCAGCCATGAGCACACGGTGCTGAAAGTTATAAAATCGTGCTACGAGCGGGGCTGCCCATGTTTTAGAGATCAGTCTATTGTGTACTTTGGAATTACATGAGAAAAATGTGCTTGGACAGGAAATAATTAGCACTTGTCAAAGGGCAGGCAATAGGTTACAGTGCTTTACTTTCAACAGGCTATCAGGGGATCAGCTAGATTAGATAATAGAATTTTTTTTTTCCTGTGGAAGTTAAATACAGATGACTCTAATTACCTTACATTGTGCATTAGAGAGCAGATTATGAACAGTACAACTTCAAGAAATTTAGGTCAATGAAGGGAGGGCAGCTGGCAGAAAAAACTTCACTCTGCACTTGGTCTTTGTACAATTATGTAGTYATTCTGTTTTTTCTTGTGTTTTGTGTCATTAACATGGGAAACAAAAAAATACAAAAAAACCCAGACATGCTGGGAACCGATTGAACTTGTGGACATTCAGCCTTTCTCAGAGAAAGGCATATGAGCTCCTCTGGTATGTATCTACTCAGTTAAAGCATATTCTGGTGTTACCTGCTTTAGTTTGTACCAGTGTTTCTGCATATTAACAAACTGAAATGASTCCTTGAGATTTTATTTCAGCTCCACAGCCCAAAACACACGGCAGTGTGCTTAGTGTTGCACTCACCATTTCACAGACTTGTGATGCAAAGATGTCATTGGTATCTGAAGTGTCTGGGCAGGTCTTGCCGGGATCCAAGTTGTTCTCTGAGTGGTGGTGATCCAAAATACTTCAGGTAGGACTCAGTGAATGTCCTYTGAGTGTTAACAGAAATGGTCCAGAGTTTCCAAAGCCCCAGATTTGTTTATGCTGCGTGATAGTGCCTGATGGACAGGTTGTTATAGCTGTTAAAGAGCTGCTCTAGCCCTTTGAACTGACCCCTTCTTGACCTCTGCTCACACAAGGTCACTGTTCAGCTTATAAAGTGAGGGGAACCTCGGGTTCTACTGTAACAAACAGAGGGTGAAGGCAACAGCTGTGGGTTTGGGACTAACCATGCAAACCTGGATGGACTTTTTAGGGTCACTGTATGATAATGAAAATTGTTACCAAATTATATGGAAATTTAACAGCAATAGTGGGAAAGAGARGGTGGAGTCTAATGCATTGGGTTTGATAAATGAAGTGTGAAGTTACCCATCTGGCTCTAGACAGCCCTCTTTTTCTCTACGAAAGGGAAACATTTAAAAATAACCATGGTACATCTAGAATCAATGACCCATACAGAGAGCTGGAATAGATCAAGATTTAATGGTGACTGTGGAAGAAATTATCATTTGAAAAGTGAGACAAAAGATGAGAAAGTACAGTTCAATATCTGCACCTGATTCATTTTTTAAAAAGGCCTTAATATTTTTCCCTGTTGATGATGTTATTGGCATTTTTTATTTTACTTTTTAACTGGAACCAGAAAAGTTGTTATATCACAAAGAAATGGGTGAAAAAAAAACCAGTACTTGCACTTTTCTTGGTCAGTGAGGGCCTGAGAGAACTGGGCTATAGTTAAATAAAATTGTAGCTCTTATTTCTCCTAATAGAACTTGTTATAATGGCATTGTCTTTAATGCCTGCATGACATACTGCACTTAATTGCTGRTAGGTTTCTGTTGTGTTTCTCATAGAGATGCATTTACTACCAAACTTATTTGTCATCAATAAATCAACAAGAGATTAATTTAAAGAGTAGTGTTTAACTTCATTGAAAATATTGACTGCTGGGGAAAATATGGTTAGTTAAACAGTTACTAAAGTATGGGGTTTTTTTTAATGGGAATTTTTTTTTAGTCCAAAATGGTTTTATTATGGCATAGACTCTGATGTCCATTTTGCTATTTCCCTCAGTGGAATTGTACCATTTTTCTTAGGGGAAATTCAAGCAGATCTGGGAAAATATAAAGTTTTGGAGGAAAGTGGAAAGTTTGATACAATTATTTATGATTGTTGTATTTTCATAGCTGTGCTATTTATCCAAATTCTGAAATCTTAACTTCTCTCTAAATCATTGTCTAATGACAAATTGACACAGTGAAAACAGAATAAACATTCAATAAAAAATCTGTACCAAAGTACAGACAAAATCTTCCAGTTCACGAGATAAACAGCAGAAAAGTGTTAATTGATTATATCTTGTAAAAATGAATAACTTATAACCTTTCATCATTAAAATAACACAATAAAATGTTTCTTTCTATGGGGTCATTCTATAACCCATAATATTCTGCAGGCCAGGTCACTGTATTTCTGGAATTGTTATATTCCTGCATTTTTGCATGGCACTGGAAGAAAAAAAACCTCTTACTCGTGGCAAATCATATTAGCTTCAGGTTTCAAGTCAGACGTGAGCTATAATTCCTCAGTATTTTCTGCCTTTGTCAAAACTCTTCTTAGATCTCACAATTTTAACATAACAATTTAAAGGTATGTGGGTTTTTTTCTATCTACAATGAGCACTTATACTGCAGAGGTAGTCTTAGCTCTCAACAGTGAAATCTGGATTTTTATGTCAATATTTATATAGGAATATAAATTATAAGTACCTAGTGAGAAAATTGAATGCCAATCTGTGAAAACACTCTTCAATTCTATAATAAAATAAAAGGAGATATCTGAGAGTAGAATCCTAAACTAGTTTAACATAGTGCATGTTAAATAAGACACAAACGAAGATTTTGTATGGTTTATTTTCTATTTTGAAGAAAAAGTTAATTTTTTCTTCTTATGCCTAAACTCATATCTTGGAATTTTAGATCATAAATGAGGTAATAGAGGTAGATTTTGCTCTTTTTAGCTCCAGTCGGAGAGAGTAGTGTTGCTGTAAAGAAGGACCGTGTTTGCTCTGTAGCACAGGAAATGTTGATGGGATAGGAAGTTAACATGGGCTTTGGGAAAATCAGAGCTTTTTGTTTCTGTTCTGTCACAGGCTTTGTGTATTTTCAGGAACTTGTGAWTGCCTTTTTTTAAAATGAAATGTGRTAATACCAGTCGACAGACTGGTTGACAAATACTGATWTTTTTTTTTTTTAATCTGTCCCAGACCTGGCAGGATTATAAGTATATGAAATAATGTGAAGTCTTCAGAAATTACTGCAATAGGAGCTACACCAGTTCCCAAGATTTTACAAACTGCAGTGGTATCAAAGTTTGTTACAGAGCAGGGGGGAAGTATTTGGGTTGTTTAAAACTTGTGGTTGTTTTGTGTAACATGAGAATGCCAGAATTTTTTTTTTTTTGTCCATGCCATGTCATCCAGTATCTGTTTCTGAAATTAGTAAGGATCTAAGTACATAYAGCTGTATGATCTCCAGGTATTTTTTGACAACAGTTGTACTCTCTGGACAATGGGTCTCAAGTCAGTTAGCAATAAGCACAGGCCAAAATTTTTCATTCACCATTTTGAAAATCACAGAGAGAAAAAGAAAAAATCACATTTGGATTTTTTGACATTSATATTTTAGATATGTTTGTGAACAGTCCTTGAAGGAAGAAAATGAAACTTTTCAGCACCTAAAACAGGTTTTCAGAAAGTAAATATACTTATCCAATGTGCAGAAAGTCAATTGTGGTTTAGTAATCCTGAATACTGTTTGTTAATCAAGAAGATGCTTTGAGTCAGACTGAAAACCAACCTTGCAGCTTTCAAAGGAATGGAGAAAATGCTGCAATGTCGATGAAGTTGTCAGGTCTCCTGCTGTAGTTATGCTTAGGCATCAGCTGCCTTGGTTGACCTTTGACTTTTCTCCAGTTGCTTGTTGCCAGATTTCCTTTGCTCCTCGTGACCCTTCCTGTTCTCTGCCTCTGTCTTTCACCTGTGCTCCTTGTATGGAGGAGTCTTTGARGCAGCCAAGCTTGGGATCAATAGGTACAAGTACCCTACAGAACAATGGGAATGCAGCTTGATTAAATGCTGCTGTTTAGCTGTTCCTTTGAAATTGTCTTGACCCTTTACCCTTGGAAAGACTATATGTTTACAAGCTGTGGCTACTTACAGAGAATCCTGCTTCTTACCTTGTGATGTCACTATGTACACAGTAAATATGGTGCAAAAAAAGTKATGTGGTGTAGCAGCCTAAACCAAATGGTGCTATAGGCCAGTGCAAGAAAAGCTGCAGARCTTCAGCTCTGTGTGTGGCTTTGTTTGTGTCAGACTCTGTCATTAAGGCACTTCATGGGGAGTGTTTACTCTGTTTATCACTTCAGTTTAGTTTTAATTGGTCACTCCTAAAAACCATAGACAGATGCATCATCCTATACCTGAGTAACTACCAAATGAAACTTCTTTGACATTTTCCTTTTTTGATTCCATTATTTTTTTCATCTTGTGCTAGATGAGTTTTTCAAATAATTCAGTGGTATTTCCAAAACTGGCAAATGACACAAATTTAGTCCTTGTTTATAGTGCAATTGAAGCTTGCAAAAAATTGTGATAAAGAATTTTCTCACTCTATCAGACATTATTTGGTGATTTGTGATTTTTATGTTTGGTTTTACTTGGACAGTCTTTTAAAGTCAGCATGGGTAACATTCCCTTATTTATGTAAGCTTTCATAATTGCGGTACAAGAAAGATAGATAGTGTTGTTTTTCCACTGGCTTGACAATGATTTGTTCACTACCATTGGGGAGACCTGAATGCTGAAAATGGGGATTATTGCATTTGCAGGCTGCAGGATACTGGAGAGTGACTAGATCACAGAGTGACAAATTTATAATCTGTGGAGACCAAGTGTTAGCCACATCATCAGGCAGTTGAACCACAAAGCAGCATTAGCRTCAGCTGTCATCCTTCCTGTAGCAGAGAATGGTGTCTGCCAGAGGCAGGGGAAAAGGAGGAAGGCTGGGAGAATTCAGCATGTTGTACTGTGCTCTGTAGCTGCCCATGTTAGATAAAGACTTGGGGTAATAAACTAGGGATAAGGTGTCAGTGGTCCAGTGAGTGAAAAATTATCATAGATTTATTTTACTTTATCCACTGAGGTTTATTTCTTGTGCAGTATCAATCCATACTTTCTTTTGCCTTCAGCAAAATGTGCTAAATGTCATGGTATGTAACATCCATTAAACTACTGGCAAACTTATTATGAACTCAAACTTTGTCTAAAACTACACTCTTAAAGTTAAAAGAATCTAAAGATAGAGTTCTCTCTTCGGTAAAAAAATCGAAGCCTTATCCAAAAAGGACATTAATAGTTTCAGTACCATTATTGTCACAGCTTTACCTGTCATAAAGCTGAATTAAATAAATATAATTTGGAGGCATGTTAAATAATCTGTATACATTACCAATGGTGACAAAGCAGGGGATAACTTAAAGGGTTTACCCAGCCAAATGGTGCTGATCGTGTCATACCACAAGTGTGAGGGAGCAGATGCTCACATAAGTTCATGACTTCAGTCTTACAGACTGCCAGCCTTGTGTTATTAAAGTTTTTCCACACACATAGAACTTGATGGCTCCAGGGATTGGCAGTGAAATACAAAGCCTTTTGTTTTCAGGTCAGCAGTTTAAATATGGTTCAGGTAGGTAGTGCCAAAGATTATTCCCGTTGGGTGTCTGTGTTTGATGGCCTGYGTGAAACACTCGGGCTCTGCAGCCCTGCTGGGCAGGTGTGTAAATCACACACAGMTACAGCTGACACTAATTGCTACCCTCGCTGGCACTTTGGGGCAGCCAAAAATTAAATGGATGCTGAACCTGAGCAAGATGCTGTCAGAGGTCTGAGCAGACCGTGGTTGGGAGGTGGTGGTGACCAGTGAATGTCTTGGATGGCTCTGGGCAGAAAGAGGATCAGCCTGGTGTGTTGTTCTGCAGTTTGCTTGCACTGGAGTTGTGGTAGCAGATAATCAGATATGCAGATAATCTTGTGCTGGGAGAGGGCAAATTCCTGGGCAATCTGAACAGGACTGGCAAGAGGGAAGWGCAGTCCATAGGGAGCTCCAAGAATGCCTTGGAGATGTATCAACTGATCTCAGAAACTGAGRTGAACTGGAGAATACAATTTGATTTGCTTGCTTATTTTCACTACTAATGAGATCTTTTGGGCATTTGAAGAGATTTGGCTACTATTATTTGTTCCATTTGTTTTGTCTGAATTTTTGATACTTAATGTATCTTTGCTGTGGAGTTATTAAATTATAAGCTATGTTGATGTTGTAAGGTAGCTAAAAAAGGAAGTTGGCATTTCTTAAGCTTAAGAGATTCTGTAAAAAACAGAGAACTTGGGGACCTGTTACAGAGCACATATTGTTTTCATTTTTTTTGTCTTAGTTTGGTAAATGACAGCAGCACCAAATGGGAGCAGTGCTTGAAGCATATGTAACAGTAATAGAAGAAAATCGTAGTGTAACTTASTTGAGTAACTKAGCCAACTGAGAACTCTTTCAGAGGTATGCGACAGAGTACTCATATTTCCATACTGCTGTATTTTAGAAATTATCTGTCCTGGGTTGGTGGTGGAACAGTTGGGACTGATGGGAGGAAGRGTGTTCAAGTAACAATGGTGGACATCAATGCTATGGATAGAAAGAGAAAAAAAAATTGAAACCAAAAGGTATCTTGAACAGTATCAAAAAGATTGAGAAACAGATGCTCAAAAATCCAGAGTTTGTGGGAGAAGCAAAGAAAACTCTATTGAATGTTAAAGTGAATGTTAAAGGGGCAGTGATACTAGGGGAAAAGTGTATTCTGTTGGAAAATGAGAGTTCTGAGAATTCTAAAATTAACTAATAAGAGRGTGTTCCACTTTTTCTGCAAAGGTAAGATGAATGGATAAACTGGTAAACTGAATTATGCCCATGGATAGGCTGGAGTTAAATGTAGCTCCAAATTATTCTGGAGGGTGGGTTTTTTTTTTTTGTACAAGTCTGGACAATGCTGTTAAAATTTTTGCCAGTTGTTTTTAGGCAAGTCAACATTTCGTCATTTTTATTTTTTCATATTTAGTAATGTCAGCATTTGGTCTTCCTGAGATCTGAAAAATATCTTTATCAGAATTATTTTTGACCACCTAGTTAAGGTGGATTTGAGCAAGTGCACAGAAGAGGTGAAGTAATCCAAGAGCCCACTCCACTAGATGACTTGCTGGCTGCACAGAATGTTTATTGTAAGGCATGGTTTACTGCATAAAAGATTTAAGTATTTTATATTGGACCATCCTGAAAGCACTTTAGGTATTTGCCCTTCTTTTTCTACTCGGAGATATGGATAATCTCCAAATCCAGACGTGTATTATTAGGGATTGAGGGGAAGGTTGGAGGAGGGGGAAGGAAGGGAGGAGAAGGATTTGAGAGATAAGAGGGTGCAATATTGGAGGAGGTTTCTGGCTGTTTTGCTTGCCTGTAGGTGACACTGTTGCATCATTTATCTGCACAGTTTCACATATGTTGTCCAGGGACAAAAAAAAAGTTACATTAAAATTTGAGAGATTAAAAAAAAATACATTTCACTAATGATTCTTTAAGCCTTGGCTAGAGASTAGAGTCTCAGATACAGGTATGTGAATTGGGTGTTTGCCTTCCCAAAGATGGCAGCAGTTTATATTATTATTTCTGATTAACTAGCTCACTGGCGTTGCATCTTCAGTTCAGTATTCCCTTGAAAGGTGAGATTCTAAAAAGATTGCTCTGCATGTTTCTAAAGACTAATGTAATAAACCAAGATGATAATACACTGGGGGAAAGAAAATCTTAATTTGCTGCTAAGTTACAGCAATATAAAGTTAAAATGTTTTTCTTTGCTCAAGTCATTTAAATTAATAATGTGTGTCATTAAGTGAAATCTCAGTGAGGATTTTTTCTTCTTTGCCATTAAGTCTGCTGGCTGCAGCGAAAATGAAATATTCTATGAGGCTTGAGCAATCATCTATCTCTGAGCTACAGTGTGCCTGCTGCCAGATGTTCAGGTGCTGGTGCTGCTGCTTTGACATGTATATCTCTTCCAGGCAAAAAAAAACAATATATACATCAGTCCAGGTGCAAGGTGGCCTTGCCAGCAAACCTGCCTCCTCCTAGCTGTGACACTCATCCACTCGCTGTCACACTGTGTACGTTGGAAGGGGATTGTAATTAACCCCTGGAAAGCATAGGTTTCACTAAAGTGATGTGCACGGTAATGATATTGTTAGCTTCCTTAATTTCCAGTTTCACCATCAATTATGCCATGTGTTTCATCCAGTTGGTGCTACCCTCCCAGTGTTAATTATAACCTACAAGACTGTTACAGTTAATTTTATGGCAAGCATATTGTCTCTTCAAGGCTCCACAGCAGCTCATAAATTATCTTGAAGGTAAAATGTAACTTGGGGAACTAGTTATGAAAATTCCATCCATCTCGCTTAGGAGGTGCAGCTGCTACTGTCAGCTGCCTCGCTGCTGCATTGTGAAGGAATTATGGTGGGTCAGGTTTAAGAGGCGAGGCCCAGGCTGTCACTGAGGAGAAAGGCTGTCCTGGCCCTGTCAGACAAGTACCTTCTGCCAGTCCCTTGTGGTTTCACTTTGCAGGCAGTAAAAGGCAGGCGGTGCAGGTGGATGGTCCCCAAGCTGTCTCTATTCATTACTTTACAGAAACTTGTTTTAGGTAGGCAGGTACGGAGACCTTTTCACTGTTGTCATAATGTTAGGCATCATCTGCAAAGTGCAGGATGGATAACTCTATAAATAACTCGCTCTTCTGTTGGGCTGGGGTGCTGGAGAAGAGATGATTAGCACTGTAGAGGCACATGAAATAGCTCGCTGGTTTGTAAAATGACTGTTGGTTTAATTGTAGCAATAGCTTGGTCTGGAAGAGCACATCTGTTCGCCTTTATTTCGCATACACAATAAGAGGAGGTGCAATTTCACTGCTAAGTAATTTGTGTTGGAGTTTCACATTAAATAAATTAGCATGGGTTTATATGGGCATTATTTATGACATCTGTGTGTGTGTGTGTCCTGTTTTTTTGCTGGAGGAATTGCAAACACTCATTTCTTAAAAAGATATAAAAGGGGGGGAATAATAAAAATAAAGCAGCCCATTGCTCAGAACAATGAGATTAGTATTCAGTGCTATTTATATTTTTGTAGTACACTTTTATTAATACTATAATGCCTTATTCTGCTCTTTATAGTAATTAYACAAGTCTACCATACAGTATAATGCCTTATTCTGCTGTCTCTTCCTTTAATATTTCAATAGTTTTAAATGCTGTTAAGCTCTGAGTGCTCCTTTAAGAATAAAACCAAAGTGCAAATCAAATTTCCTGAGAGGTTTTTTATTCTTCCACTCTTTTACCTTTGGAAAGGCCTTCTGTGTTTACAGTGTTGTTTCCTAACCTCATTTACAGCTGGGAGGGCATAGAGAAGGGACACTGAAAGCTGATACTTCTCCATCAGAAACCACTGTGCAGATGTGAATGTAGAGCCATTGTGAATGAGCAAATGTTATGAATTCAATTGAGGGGAAAATGAACCAACACAATAATGAAAAACAGTGAGGATAATTCATCTAAATGTATAYTGTTTGTTTCTTTTGACAGTCTTCATTCAGTTTTAATTATTTTTGATTATTCATCACACCGGGAAGAAAACATTTTCAAAATAGTGCTGACATTGTAAATTAGACCTCTTACATGCTGGAAAAGGGGAAAAAAGACTCATTAGAGCCTGAAAATTAGTACACTTTCCATGTATGTACTTTATTTCTTTTCCCTTGGAATTTACAGTGAATGGGCCTTGTGCTATCTTTTAGAGGTCCATTCTTTTTCGAGTCAACAGCATGTATTTTGGTTTATTACCAGAAGAAACAACTAAGTTTCAACTGATCATAACCCTGTATTTCTATTTAGTTTATCTGTTCTGTTATTTATTATTATTATTATTATTATTTATTTCTGTTATTTATTTATTATTCTGTTTTGTTTATTTAGAGGGAAGGTCTGCATTAGGCAGAGCCTTGGGCAAAGTGAGGAGTTAAAACAGGATTCCCCTGTTAGTAGACCTGGAGATGCTGCTTGTCAAAGWTCCTTTTTGGCTTCATCCTGTCCTTTTCTCCACAGAACAGAAGGGGAAAATTTCTAGGTGTTTCTAGAATTAGAATATCCCATTTAATGTGGGGATTTGCTTTGCCTGGTCAAGTCCTCAATACTGCTTTATCTCTTTTTTTTTTTTGTAATCAAATATAGGATGTTTGGTGAAATAATTTTTTATATTTTTTTTATTGTAAAGTATTCCCACTCCTTGCTCTTTTTTTACTCTAAGATGGAGAACACTGTTCTTCACTGCTATTTTAGGGCCTTCTGATCTGTTTTTGTTTTTTCTTTAAGACAGCCATTCTATAGTTCACCTTGGCTGAGAAGTGTAGAACTTGCAAAAGGATTGCTTGGCTACCCTAATACTATGCAAATTTAATAATGCAATCAAAGTTGTGTGATTTACAAACATGATGGTGGTATGTATTTGGTTCCTGGCTCAACAGAAGTATGAAACAAAATCATTTCAGCAATGTCTCTTTGAAGGAAAACAGCATGAAACAAAATAATCAGAATCATGGATGTGTGTGAGTTTTCATGTATTCAAGGCAAGCTACTTAAAGTGTTTTTGGGACTTTTCACAGGAATTCAGGTCCTCTTGTCATTGGTCATTCAGTGTAACTGTGCACACAGAAGAGCTTTGTTGAACACACATTCTGTTGATGGAGTTGGACTATATTTAGGGATTTCTTGCTTTCTAGAAATGTCCCTCTGTACAAGAAAATCATCTTGATACCTYATCAGAATATTTTAAACAAAGTGACCAAAACAAACAAAGAATCCAGCAAAAGAAAACTAAATCCTCCTTGAACTTTAYGATGTACCTATGTTTATGAAATATGTAACTTTTCATTTTTCTCACTAGAACTTATTAGCATGTGCATTAGCATACTAATATAGATGGTGATCTCAAAAAGTGCTGACTTTTTCTGCACACTCTTAATTGCCATGRAAAAGTCTTCCTTCAATTTTTGCTAATTTTATCCTACAAAAGAAACTGTAAGAAAGCAAAATGCTCTAAAATATATTTTTTAAGTTTAAGTATCCAACTTTAAAAAAATGTATCAGTTATTAGKAGGGCCAGTTGAAGATGAATACAGAAAAATAATTTTGTTTGCCTCCTCATTTTTTTGCTCAAAGCCTGGTCTTTATTTAAGCATATTATTTTTCTGCGTCACACACAAAAAATAACSCTACAAGATTTATTGGCGTTTGTATGGAAAAAATGAAAGGATTTTCATGTTTTGTAAGAAACTTAATACACTCTCACAGATGGCCCAGCTCAGGTGTGATTTTAATTATGAGATAAAACAAAGCCCAACACAGTAGGAAGTAGTCTTAATAAACGGCCTGAAGCTTTTGTCTTCATGTGTCAAAAAGCCTTTTTATTGCGTGATGATTTTTTTTTTTTTCCGTAACTGTTTCTGAAAATTGGTTAAAAAAATACAAGGGCTTCCAAAGTTCAAGTGAGTTATTTTGGTCAAGTAAATGATAAGGTTATTATTTTTAAATTTAATTTTTCCTCCCAACAAATTTAGACTTCTGGCAAATAATAGAAAAGATGCATTAATAATAATTAGACCTGTAAGGACACAAATGCTTTCTCTGTTAGTAAAATAATTGTCTAATTAGATGTTGTCATTGTTTATTGGAGTATCACGTTGCTTAGTAGTAACAAAAACTGAGAATTTGCTAAGCCTGGCTTCAACTGCACTATCAGAAACTAATATTAATTTAAACCTGACTATGGTATTCAGCCTTCATTATTAAAACACAAATAGTATGATCCTGTTGTTAAATATTACTAATACATTATAATAATGTTGTACTGTCTTTCCCTTAGTGGGGAATTATGAGGAGCTCATGTTAGGACCTCAGTGTCCTGACATAGTTAATTATCCATAGATAATGGTTTTCAGCAGTGCCTGTTCTGAACATCCCAACCTCACTGTTAAGGCTTTAATAAATATTTGCGGACTCAGGTGCAGAGCACCCCGGTCCTCCTCTGCAGAAGCAAACAGCTGTGCTTGCCTTCCTGTGCCATACATCACACCCAGCCTCTCATTTGTCCTGGCAAACCTAATGGTGCAAATGGCAAGTTTTATGTCCTGGGCTAGGCTGGGCTAATGCTTGCTGCAGAAATGCTAACTTACCTTTCAKGAGTCATCTGTCTCTTCTGATGCAGAAATATCTCGGGAAGCTGYGACTTCTGGGGTTCATTACTTGAATGCCATGTGCATTGATAAAATTATTTAAAACTTCATTTTAGAGTGTATGACCACCATCACCACCTGTGCTGGAAGGTGGAAAACKACAACCAGATGGTTCACAATTGAAATCTATATCCACAAGATTACTTTTAGGGGACAAATATTTGTAATAATTATTACAATTATAGGACAGTGAGGAGCTTAATTATAATGAGCTTTTACAGGTAATACAGGTTAGGGATTTTTTTTCCTGTGTGGTTGAATACATCTCATGGGAGGGGGTACCCATAAGCTTCAGGTAGTTCTATATCACTTTAAATCAGGGCTTGGAATATTGAGTGATTGTTATGTAACATCCCAACTTTAATCGCTGTTGAATAATGGAGTGAAAGGAGGAAACTCTRGGTTTGTGTCCATGCAACTCAGCCCCGTTCAGACAGAGGCATTCTACAGAGGAATAATTTCCATAGTCTTTGWTGATTAGTAGTCAGTGAGCTTCTCTGTCTAACCAGTCACAGTAGCAGTTACATTTGAAATGCTACTCAAAAACTCTTTGGCATTC
The DNA here is from genome assembly GCF_030028575.1 of Malurus melanocephalus. Lineage (NCBI taxonomy): Eukaryota > Metazoa > Chordata > Aves > Passeriformes > Maluridae > Malurus > Malurus melanocephalus. The sequence goes on along the minus strand of NW_026623272.1, from coordinate 2,601,873 downwards.
AGTCCAAAATAAACCCACCAGCTTAACTGCTTCATATTTTCCTCACTGATTTCAGTGCTTTCAGCAAAGGCCCTAAGGGGAAGTTGTTGGGTTTTTTCTCCAGAAATTTTCCTTTCTCTGCTTCTTCCTTGCCTTGCATCCTTGGTCCTCATCCTTTTCCATTTTCAGATTTTAAGGATTATATTGTATTTATTAATCTTGTCTAGTCATATTCATCATGTGCTATGAGAAAGCATAATATAAAGAGTAATCTATAATAAATTAATAATAATGTGGTTCAAGTTTTTTTACCATGTGCTGATTGAAGGAGCATTTGGAAGAATACTCTGTGGTCTATATTTTACGGAATTTATTGTGCAGTTGAGTCATGAAAATGATCCTTGTCTGTTCTGTATTAATCACCGATTCTCACATTTTCTAGGAAATCAGTTTTTGCTGAGTAGTGGTAGCAGTTATGATTGACTTGCATGGGTTGCTGTGAAGYGTGGATCCTCAGCATTGTTTCTCCTGGTCTCTGGAACACTTTTAACTGGYTTCTGGTTGTCAAATACACACTTTATTATTCTCACCATTCAGCAAACTGTAGTGACTGTAGGAAACTAGTATTAATGTTACTGTGAGCTTTGTGTTTCAACTGAAGTTATGATTATAGTGTTGATGATTCAGTTGCAAGTTTGGTACAGACCTAGAGGAGGCAATTTTCATTCTGATGTGCACTCTATGCACAACTYRCTCTGTCTTTCCTACTTGTTAATCYAATCSTGGTGATTGACTCTGAGTGCARCACAAGCTGGCGTTATGCTCTGTGTTACACTCACAGATGCTGCGTTCTCCTTCTGCTCTGGGTGTGAGTGGTGCTAATGTGCCACTAACCTGGCCTGGATATCTGGCCAAGAAGTTATTAATGTAAAAAACCTGAAGTAAACAAAGGGTGCTGTATTTAAGTGGTGACAGACTATTAGTCCTAAGTGCTGTCTCTCCATCAAACAGAAGATGCAATGGCAGTGCTCATTTCCACTTAATTTTTAGTGCTACAAACCTAAAAGTTTGGTGAAAAGCACAGACATGACTTTGGGATTAAAACTCAGAGTTGGATTAATTTAACTCAATCATGTGCCTTGCTGATTGGATGCACTTTAAATTTTGTTGTAACTATTCTCTTGGTAGCCTCTGTCCCTCTGAGTCATTAACAAAATGTAACTGATCTTCATCTGTTTGCTTGGAGAGCGTGGGGGTTTAATCTTGACAGTAATCAAGGCAAGAAGCTTTTGGCTCATGAAAGTAAATGTTTTCGATCCTTTGTTGTCAGATACCACAATTTTCTCCACAGCAAACTTAGATGAAACAGAAAACTGATACACTGAGCCACTGGAATTGCAGTCTTGTAATTTAGAAATATCCACTTTATCCTTTATAATTCACTAAGATTCTTCAGTCTGAATCTGATATAGGTAGGAGCCAAGACAAACAGTAACCATTTATAATCGTTCAGAACAGTTTGGATTTCACTAGAATGTAAAGCCAAAAMGTTCTTGGCTTTGTTTCATGCATCTTACAAGGAGAGAAAGTGTATTTAAATTGTAGTACTCACCATAGCTGCTTGTTTCTGTAGTATCTGCAAGCTTTTATTTTCAGCATTATAAGGATGTGAATTATTGTACAGTAAGATTTTACCAGCTGAAGAACTCGATGTAAGGTCKTTTAACTTTCTAGAATCAGTGTAAGTAAAAATCTCCAGATCTTCAAGCAGGAGTGAGAATGCAGTGATACCAGGGGTGCCATAGAGGTGCTTCTATGAAGGAAAGGGCAGAGGTGCATCCCTTCTGTGACACCTATCAGGAGTTTTGATCCTTCAGAACCCTTCAGAATTCACAACTCTCTTGCTGGGCTTTTAAAGARCAGGTAGCACAAGAGTATATTTGCAGGTCTGAGCCATAAAATTGCTTTTGTGATTTCCTTGTTTTACAGATATTTGCCAACTAGCTAGGATAGCTTTGAGTGAGTGTTTCAGTTGCATCACACAAAAATGGAAACTGCATTAATTTTGCTTTAGAAGTTTTAGTCCTAGAATTATAAAAGCTATCAAAATAGGTTCTTCCTCTCATTTTAGTATGTTACTGCCCTGCCACCCAACATGCCTGTGYATGCACACATGACTTCAGGTATGTWCATGGAATTGATACACAAGGAGTCCTTCTAGAAAGGAGAATTTCCCCGAATATCATTCAGAGTTTGTCTTGTTTTGCCCTGTCCTTCTAAATTATAAATAACTTGAGAATCAGAGCAGTAGTGTAATTGCTCTGTCCCTCCAGAAAGTTCTTATTAGTATGGGTTAGACTATTAATTAGACCTTATATATACCTTATATATTTTGAAAATCCTAGCTGAAATTGCCAATAAATATGGTAATGAAAAAGGGAGAAGCCYCATGTGTACAAAATCCATGCTGGGAAAGCATCATGGCAAAAGCATTGTAGTACTGTATTCATTGTAGTACTGTATTCTAGCTGAAATTGGAGAAATGTTTCACCCTGGAAGTAGATAAGGTTATGGTGAGCTTTCCACATCTGGGATCAAGCACCAGCAAAAGTTGTCTTATCCTTAGACTTGAGCTGGGCTGGCATTTCTGACAGACGTGCAAACAGATGCAAGCGTTGTTGCTAATGACAGGTGATTATAAGTGGCATGGGTGCCAAGGTAATTAAACCATGCCTTGACAGGAACATTTGGTGAAATGGTATTTCAGCATTAGAAAAATTGTTGCAACACTTTTTTGCCTGCTAAGCTATAACCTGAATATCATTCATTTTGATTCTTTGGCCACGGTGCTCCCAAACCTGCTCCCTGCTTTATGTATAGAAATATTGAGAAATAGCTGAATAGCCCCAGTACATATCAGTAGGGTTTTGGAGCTTTGAATTGAAGCATCTGCTCCTAGGAAGGTTTTTWGCATATAAATACAGTATAAAGTCCAGCATGGAGGGATTGGTGATGTATTATCCCACTTTATGACAAGATAATGGTTATTGTGCCAGATTTATTAATGGCTGAATTATTGTGCTACTGTTTGTCATATATTTCTTATTGGACATATTAACTGCTTTTACTGCTGCAAACTGTAGTTTCTAAATCTATTTAAGATTTTTGTGTGTGTGCGAATGTGCTTCACAATGAAATACAGTTTCTTTTTAAAGTGAAAATAATGGTTGCTTTAGAAGTAATGCACTTGATATTAGAACTTCTATGAACTTCAGACAGTATCTTCTCAGCTCTTCATGCAGCAATTTTATAGTTTAAGATGACTTTATCTTTTCTGCTTAAATTTCTGTAGCTGATAGTGAATAATGCTGAAGTTCCTTATTGATCTCAGAGTTCCAAGCAGCCCTTTATTTAAAATATGCACTCACATATTGCATCAGAGCAGTGCAAAAATTTGTTTTAATCCTATAAATTAATCAAAATTGATTTAATAAAATATGAAAGATCTAGTTTAGGGATATTTTTCCATTATTCTGTGTGAAATTCATTATAATCTTAGGATGGAAACTAAGTGTTCACATTATTGATGTTCCTTTGGTTTTTGSTTCAGCCTTGAAGCAATAAGTGTTTAATATAATAATCTCAGCTACAATTCTGGACTTCTGCTGAATTTGGGAGTAGAATTTAATCCTGTTTATTTTTCATTCAGGGCACTCAGGATGGAAAGAAATTATTTCTCTCTCTTGCTTGGTCGGAACATTTAAGCAGTATAAGAAACTGTGACAAAAAGTAGATTCTATCTAACACAGCCTTAACATATGGGCTGGGTACTTAGCAAAGGATCTYTGAAATCTACTAACTTTTAGTTTAAAGGTGGTTCTCAAAAATGAAATTTTAAATGTGGTGAAATCAGTTTTCGCATCAGTTTCTAAAAGGGATTCAGTGAAATGATTTGTTAAATATCTTGCTTCCATAGTCTTATGAGAGGTAAAATTGGGTTAAACCCATCAAGATGACAATGAAATTTTCAGTGTCTTTTGTTGCTTTTTGGGATTTTTTTCCCCTATCTCMAGTTCAAGTCTCTCAGTTTTCCATCAATTGAATTCTAATGAATGTGCTAATAGAATGTGTGTTGCAGTTAATACAATTGTGGAATTTTAACCCCCATGACTGAGAAAGATGCTGTAAATAATTTGTGTGGTCCAAAGAAACTGGCTTGAATGTATCTGGTGAATTTGAGTGTGGCAGAGGTGARTGGTGTGCCTGTCAAATGCTGCAGCAATGACTTAGCAAAGCCAAGTAGTGCCTCTGCAGAGAAAATAAATTAGGGCATCACTTGCAAGGATTGTAAAGCTGAGAAGTGAGAGGGTAACTGGCATTTTTGCATTTAGAATTTCTGTGTACAGGAGTGTTTCAGAGGTTAGAAAAGCTTGGCTGTTTTCCATTGTCTTCAGGGAAACAGAAGGTGTGCAGGTCGTGCTTCTGTTACTGTTGCAGCTTATAAGTAAAAAAAAAAATACTAGAAGAGAAAGAAAGATTTGGATGCCCATAGTTAAGGGAGGTGTAATATTTGTAAAGCCTATCTAAATCAAATCAGTGTCATATTAAAGTCCAGAATTAAGCGTGTGTGTTTATACAACTTTTTCAAAGGATTTTAGTSTTATGTGCAAGTAACCTTGGAGCTGCCACTTCATTTTATTTCTGATGTTGCCTGCTAGTCCCTGAAGCAGATAAACTATGGATTTTTTTTGATCTTCCATTTGCTAGGCTTTCGTTACATTGTGGTTACAGTCACAATGTCAGCACATAAAATGTTAAACATCACTGGTCTGAAAGAAGCTTCCATTGTCTTCTACTTTTGGTGCCTGGGGATCCTTTCTAGTCTTGCAGTGGTGGTTCTGTCAGTGTAATATGTCATGAAGCATTTCTCAGTAATGACAGACATTGAATATGAGTGACAGGAACTCTGACCGAGTGAAATGGGTTCAATTACCAGAGATGTAGGGTTACCTGAGATAAAACCAAATGGTCCAATTGTGCTCAGTTTTGACCCTGTGACTCCCAACTATCCCGCAGCAAAGACAAATGGCTGATTAACCATCCCCTAACCCTCCTTTTCTGTGATAAACTTGTTTGGATTTCCTTGTCTGAWTAAAAATCTAAGTGTGGCATGTTTCTAAAAGGAAATATGATAGGAAAACAATGGGTACTGGTGCTAGTCATTTTCTTCTCTTACCGACACAAAACAGAAAGCTGTCATTCTATCTTGGAATGTATCTAGGACATAGTGTCCAGAAATCAATACAAGATAAATGATTGCTCTCTTAACCTCACCTTTCTTCTGCTGCAGCGGTTACGCTGCTCCCGTTCACCTGTAGCCAACCTGACGCCAGAATAAATGAGAGAACCTGCCATGAAAAGTATCTTCTTGGGTTTTTTTTGTTTTGGAGGGTTTTTTGCTGGCTGGGGGGGCAGGGGTTGCTAGTCACTATTGAGTGCCRTTTTACACTTGTTCTAGTCCAGTGCCTGCAGCTCCCAGATAGAGTTATAGCAAGCTCCCTAATTAAACTGTCGCTGTCTGCCCTCACTTGACTGCCTTTACAAAGTCATTTAACTAACAGACATTCCTGACTATTAAAGCTAGGAGCAGCGTGTCTCCAGTGCTGGAGATAAAATGAATGAAATTTGTTAATCTCCACTGACACTTGATCCTAGATGTTGAACTAATGCTGTTGCACCTGAACTTTTTCTTTATTGTAATTACTTCTCATGTTATTATTTCATGTAATAAATTGGAAGAAAATTTCAACAGGTATTAAATTATTCAAGTTGATTTATGGATGCTGAGTGAATATGACATTCATCTTGTGCATTCTTCAAAAGCACAATTCAGTGGATGTTCRGAGCTGGATTTAAGGACTGCACTAATAGAAAACTGTAGTAAGAGGATGTATTTACTTCATCTGAACAGAATGCCATTTTTTTTACTTTTTAGTAATGAAGGTAAATTTTGCCTTTGTGATATTATCTTCTCTTAATTCGAGCAAATACTTGGAAAATTTAATACATTTTCAAATAGCACATAAAAAAATGCATGCCATTGGTAGAATTAGAAGGACTCAAATTACAGGGTAAAATTCAGTTCGATTTGAAGGAACAAACACTTTAAAAGGAGATTTGTAGTTTATTTTCCATCTCCTCTGTTTGTTTGGTGTTCTTTTTCTGTCATAGATTTTAAGTTCCGAAGGACATTTGGGCCATCTGGTTTGACCTCCTGTATATTATAAGAAGTTATTTTTCACTGTCCCTGTTTTGGGCCCAGTGATTTGTCTTTGGGTTTAAATGAACTTTTCAGAATGGTGTCCATTGGTCTTGGGACAATGGGAAATTCCAGCATATTTTTTCCTGCAGGATTGGAAGGAAGATGTTTCTTTAAAGCAACTGAACAGKGTCTTTCCACCCTAGAGATGCCTCAATTAACTCCTTTCTGCTGAGGCTGGGAATGCAATTTGTTGATCTAAACCAATGGTTGTGATTTCTGAGCTCAGGGCTTTGGGTGRTGATATAAATGGTCAATCATAGATGGTTAAATATCATTTATTTCCTGTGAAAAAGATTTCTTTAAAGAAGTTCAAGCTGTTTTCCTTCCAGACAGGCCAGTAGTAGAGGTATTATTTTGTTGGTTTTAAGACATACCTGAAAGCTTTACAGGAAACTTTCTTGTATTTTTACAAGAAAAAAAAATTGAACTTGCTTTTAATGGTTTCTTGCACCTGTTGGCTGGAACGGTGTTGTGATTTTGGTCCTGGAAGTAGTGGATAGCCATGAACTACCTTATTCACATCTTTTTGTGTGTGTGTGTGACTGGGAGTGTATCTGATGCCGTTTATTTTGCTTTAAGACGCTGTTCATTATTTTTCCATTCACAAATACTTTTCCTACCGCATATAAACACAATTCTAGAGAGCTTGAGCTGAGTGCTAGGTGTYATCTGCCCTCTGTCCTTTACAACTAACAGCAGCCAATAAAAACACAGTCTGTTTTCTTTTTGGAGTAGATTTGGTCATATAGGATTGGATTTCTTGAAATAGAGGGTCACGACCAAYGTAAATTCTGTCCATGCCAGAAAAAGCTTGGATACRGCTCATCTTTTCYGTGGAAATATTTGCAGTAGAGACTRATGCTGAACTTGGAGTGACTCAGCAAAAAGCTGTGTGCTTATCTGTGCAGTCTGCAGATGAGATAGGCATCTCCAGGAAAGCCTCACAATCTTCCTCCATGTTGTAATAATTTCTTAATTTCTTACATCTTTTAACACCTGGGGATTTTCATCCCCAGTGCAGCTTAGGTGGGCAAATTGTGCCCACCTGAGCAGTGGTTTTCAGGTGAGAGATGTGTGACTGCACCAGGACAGTGCAGAAAGTGTAATGGAGTCTGCAGAAGCCCACACTGTTTATTTTTCAAATAAATAAGCGATTGGTTCATTTTGTTTAGTTGATGCAAAAATCCATCATATTTTGAGTTGAATTTACTGTTTTAAGCATGTAGCCAGGCCTTTAGGGCTATTCACAGAAATGGAATGTTCAACAAATCAGCTTTTGCAGCACCAAAATGCTGAACAACACCRACAACAGCCAGAGACAGATGGATTAAAATACATGCATCTTTATTTACAAATCTAAATAAAACATGTAACTGCAAACTTCTATGTAGTAGCTATCCAAACTTCTGTGTAGTAAGCAATCTTCTCTGGAAACAAGAAATATTTCACTAGCATTGGAGCGTGGAATAGTGCAAACAGATACTTGCCAGTTATAAATTTACATTTCTTTCATTTTATTACTATGTTGTGATAATGTTTCCATGACATCTTCTTCTGCCTCTGCTTTCCTATTCTGACCTTTTCCTCATATCATTATAATATGTCATTGCAGTCTACAAGAATAAATCCTTTGAAAATGAGTTCTTTGGTTCATACACACGCTTTTTTACCCTCACGTTCCACAGTCTCCAACATATTTACAAAATCCATATCAATCCTTAGCGTATTCCAGCCCCACGCTGTTCCTGCCAGTGCAGCTATCCAATAAAAATGCCTTCCACAGCTGTCAGGATGGAAGTTTGCAGTAATCCAGCCATTGCATCCCACTTGGAGCGCTGCTTGTGCGCTGCTCCCCCTGAGCCTGGCGGGCCAAGGTGAACAGTGGGAGATGGTGATCGATGGATGATATTCAGTTCCAAGCTTCCACAGCACCTTATTCTGAGGCTGGCTCGTTCACCAGCTCGTGTTCTATGCCATGAGAAGGCTGGAAAAAAAACCAAACTGGCATTTTGGCATTCAGAAGATTTAATAAGATTGTGTTTGCTGAATTGCTTAACTTTGTTGTGTAAAGAGCAGTGGGTCTGGAGTTAAAAGTATGTGACACCATGCCACCATGCCTTTGGAAAAAATAAAGATACGTGTGTTCAATGGTATATTCTCAAGATTTAAATGTGAGCTAGCAAAATCATCCTTTAATTTCAGTTACCTTTTGGAAGGGTAGTTTGCACAAAATGGTTTAGTGACTATTTTGGGGGGTGGTGCTGGTTTTTTTTTTACCAGTTAGTCTTTAATATTTCAAACTTCCGTTGTATTATTAGTTTTCTTCAGGTAGCTGGAATGTATTTCATGAGTATAAAAATATGTATAGAGCAGATCTTTCAGTTTCTAAAGTCCTGTGTTTAAACCCAAACTACCAACCAAAGCAAGCAAAAAGCCTTGCCCTCTGCTATTTCCTTAACTCTGTGTCACAGGATCTGGAATAAAGCACTGCTCAGTGCAAGTGTCAGGCTCATTGGATTTCCTGCATTACTGTAAAGGCCACTTGTGGCACAAATCCCTTGTGTGGCCACCTAAGGATACCTGTCCTTGTGTGTGTAGGACTGGGAACTGAAAAATTTTTGTAGCTATTTATTGTACTGAAAAGCCAGATTTTTTTGCAGTCCTGTAAGTGGTTATCTACCTCAATATAAGATGAGCTCTTGGGTTTCTTTCACTCCTTCTTCCTTTAGAAAGGCTGCTGCARTAAGGTTCATATGTTTGAAAACACAGTTCACAAAAATATCAGAAAAAAGGGTCCATTAGGTACAAGTATAAACATGGAGAATTAGATTGAAGGAGTGTTAAACAGATAAAGTAGATATATTTTTATATAAATCTTATATTATGCTAGTTCATCAAGTGTATTTGGGAAGGACACAAATTCAGAAATTAAATGTATCTGTTGGATATGACTACCAACCTTTATCGGATTAGATACCGTGGTATTGCGAGTAACCCAAAATAGATTTTTTTTACTATTATTAGCTATGTATTAACTAAAAATCACAGTGAAGCTATCATGTTTCTAGATTGCAATTATATGTAATATATATTTGCATGTAGTAAAATTTGAAATAGTATGAAATACACAGTTTGGAAGTTAATTGACATCATTTTGATACTAATATTTGTTGTATTAGTAGGAAATAATCTCTGTATTTTCTTAGCATGTTTACTAAGAGTGAGGTTTCTTTTCACAGATTCTGAGCTGTGTTTTCAGTTTTCTCAGATTAGATTCTGGAAGCTAATTGACATAATTTTGGTACTAATATTCGTTGTATTAGTAGGAAATAATCTCTACATTTTCTTAGCACATTTAGAAAGAGTGAGGTTTCTGTTCACATGGTCTTAGTGAAAGTGCTTTATTAGCRCTTCTGTATGGTCAGATTCATTTCATTAAGAGCATAGGACTTTTTCAATGTTCTATTTTCTGTTCAGCACTTTTTCTCTGTTCTAACCATGAGACTCAGGGAAGATGGGTGAGCATTTATTTTCCTTCAGAAATACTTCGATCTTTGTAGCTCTTCAAGCTAAACCAGATTTTGGTGCAACTTTGTGCGGTGGTTATCCACAAATTCACACGATTCTGTTCATTTTACAATCCTTCTGCCTTAAATCCGCCTTCTCCCGCGTTTCATCTGTGCAAATAAAGCTCCTCGTGCAAGGCGGCCAGGAAAACATATGATACCATTTGCGATTGCAGAATGCGGCATGCTGTTCTTCTGTAATTATAATGGCCTGAGCAGTGAGGGGTTGGTTAGCCTTCCTTAACAATCATTAATCTAGCGAGCCCATGGTACAGTGGCCCATCTTGGAGAACAGCAGTCCTTGGCATCAGGCACCTTGGGCTGCGAGTTTGCTGAAGCCAGGGAGAGCCTTGTTTGTTCCGTGCTGCTGCTCGCCGCTCCCTCCGGAGTCTGGAGGAGGATTCCACCTCGCCTTGATTGCTGCCTGCCCTCTCCCTCCTCTCTCGCTTGTCCCTTTATTTCTCCTTGTTGTGAAAGTTTCTTTCTGTGTGACTGCGAGTCTGTTTAGCAGACCATATTGCAAGTGAAGGTGCATCGTTTGTTGCCTGATTTTGGCAACGCCGGGCAGTCAGCTGGGATGTAATTAAGACTCTGAGAACAGGCTGTCTTCTCCACAGGAAGGGCATGTTAGATGTTGCTGGGATTTGGGGCTGTCAGTTTGGCCAAGGCTGGAAACTGAGAGCTAGGGACAGTGATCTTTTCTTTCATTTATAATCCCTTTATGTACAGTGTATGCACTTGGCAAAGTTTACATATAACCTAGTGGCTGGAGCTCGCAAGCCAGTGCGGCTGAATTAGCATATGTTACATGTATATTTTAGTAATATTTTAAAGCAAGTGCAAATTTCCAAAGTGAATTATGCATGTATGACAGAAATAGGGTTGTGTTGCATTGGGTGTCAAATCCCACAACTTTTTGTCAAGACCATGGATTTTACATTAAAAAGGCAGAGAGACTAAACGAGGTAAAACAGTTTTAATTTTTAACAGTTTGGTCCAGCCCAAGGAACTGCTCTCTGACAGTTATAACTGACATTTGAATAATTGGATTAATTCAGAGAGGGGCAAATCCTGTATTGATGGCTGTGCTTGTTCTATATATTTTTTAACTTGGGGAAGGAACCGAATGGTTTAATTATTTAATGGACACTTCTTGCAATATAAAATACTGCTGTTTTGAAACTTTGGTCTAAAATCAAGGAGGAAAAATATTTGCATTATTTCATTCTTCACATGTAAAGGCTTGAGGACAAAAAGAAAAAAAGAAACTTAGTTCTTTGTGGTTTTTAAGCCAATGTAAAGAAAAATGGGAGAGGCAGAAATTACCATTTGTGGCCCAAAGCACCAGAAATGGAGATGAGCCTGATTTAGTCAAGTAGATGCCAGTCTTTTTTAGGGAAATGTAAACCCTCAGTAATAATCACATTACACTGCAAAATTGCAGAATATTCAATCAACGTTGTTGCAAGAAGGACAGCTTTCAGTTTTCCTAAGCTAATATGAAATTCTTCTTTTATTCAGACTTTTTATTTTAATTCTTTCTTGAATGAGAAATTAAAAATTTACAAAAGTAATTGGTTTCACTGTGCTGAAAACCAAGGGTAGGAAGGCTAACTATTGTCAGGGACAGTTCAGAACACTGGTTTGGTTCTGGCTGTCTACCCAGCAGGACATAAAGAGTATTAACACTCAAGGAGAAAATGTGGATTCACAGCTTACGATATTAACACCCTGTAAATGAAGTATGAAACATGCCTAGGAAATGTCACATGCACATATGGATGCATGTAGGATTTTAGACAAGCAGAAGTGATTTTTTTAAGGACTGTGGAGTCTGTTTTGGTTTTGTTAGTTTCTGCTGCAAAACAAGCAACACCTTTACTAAGCATTCCTCGCTTTTACATGTCATATTATCTTAAATTCTGATAATGTAATTCTGTTTCCCAAAAGGTTAATTTCAAATGTTTATGTATAAAGGACCAAGTGAAATTTGAAAGTGTATGARTGAATTCTAGATTGTTATGGTTAGATGGCAAAGAATTATTATTTAAAGTGAATGTTATTAAAAGTGAAATTTGTAAATTGGCATCCTTAGGAGTTTCTGGATAGTCATRAAATGTTTTATCATTTGCTTTGCAAACAAGACAGTTCTGTTTTCCTGTATCCAGACTACCATTCCTTTGGGAATACTGAAAGCCTTTTAAAATTATGGGGGTTTTGGTGTTGGTTTTGTTTTGGGTTGCTGGTTGTTGGTTTTTTTTTTGGTTTTTTTTTTTCTGGGGCAGTCTAAGGAAGTCCCAAGAGTGAAGTTGCCATCTGTCCTCTATATTAAAAGAATCTTCTATATTATTTACCTGATGTTCTTGTCCCAGAGATAAATGTTGATAATTAAAAGAACAGGATTTGTCCTTTATTCAGAATTAAAAATTATTTCTTAAAAACAGTTACAAAACTTATGAACATTTTTAGGTTCTTTAAGCTCCTGTTTTCTAGTCTGTGTCCTTTTTTTCTCATTACAGAGTTTTGATAAGTATTGGCAAGTAATAGTTTATTAATCTAAGCATGTGCATGTATGATTTAAGGAAGGCTTCAGCAATGCTGAATAGAGTTGAGTTGTAGATAAATTATTGTTATAGATAAGTCTGTCTGTGGAAGAGAGGAGGGAAAGCAGTGGGCTGAGAATGAGAGATTTACACAAGCCAGACCCTTACTTTGGGAATGTTTCCTCCATATAAATTGCAAGTTAAAGACTCCACCTCCCCCTTCAGGAAAGGAGCCTTCTTCATTGTCTGAACTTCCTTCCCAGCACACATTTGCCCACGAACAATTCTGCATCTTTACACTTCACTGTAGCTCATTAGTGTCCACAGTTGCTCCCAGTGGTCCCTCCTTTCAGAGCATCGTGGTGCATGCATGGCCTGAATACCAAGTACTTCTGTTCTCAATACCACATTTATGCAAGCCAACGTTAATAATTTTTAAATAGCATCCTTGTTTGTTGTTTTAATATTCTCTCCATTTGTGCCTTTTAAGACAATAATGTAAGAAATATGTCTATCAGTAAGAGTGGGGGAAGAAGAATGCTGTGAAGTTTCTATAATAATCTGTTGTGCTCTCTTTCCCCCACGGTGAGCAACACCATGCCAGGTCAGACCAAAAASCTTTCTAACCCAGTGCCACACAGTGAGGGACAATAGCACACAGCAAAAGGAAAAATAGAGGAAAAAAGAGAATGAGTGATTGTGTCTCTGGATATTGATCTAGCCCCGATAGTTTGTGGCTAACAGAATTTTTGATACAAAGGTGATATCTTTAATGGCCCTGCATAGATACTTGTTCTCAGTGAATGCATGCAGCAGCTTTTAATTTATGTTTTATGAAGTATACAGGGTGGAACTGAAGTGAGATCAGAGTTCATTTACCTGTGTTAGGTAAGAATGAAGGCATTTATGATCTTTACTAGGCAGAATAGTGGTGTTGATGTATCAGTGTACATGTTAAGGAACTTCACCAATATCTGTTCTAAACTGAGGTTTTATTCTGCTTAGCACACCTTGGATATAGAGAAAATACAGAGGTTAAATTCAGGACCTGTGCTAGCAAGACTCCTCCTTATAAACAGGCCACTGAAGAATTATATAGAACTTTAYATTAATATTCTGTTCAGAAGGCTTGTTTGCATACAGTGACTATAATTTCATTTTAGTGCCAGACTCTCAGCAATCAGAATTTTGACTCCCAAAAATTTGAGTCTCCTATGCAGTTCTGTATATTTCTTTTACAAACCAATCTTTTATTACGATAGCACCTGCTGTTAAGTTTTCATTATTAAATATTTCTTTTATTTTTTTTTAATTCTATATTAAAAATGTTAGCAATCTGTAAGGCATGGAAATGCATTAACATTCACTGTTGCTTTCTTATTTACTTTCATTGCCATGTGTAGTTAGTTACTAAATTTTTGGGTGATTTCTTTGTTTTATATGGAGATCAAATATTTTGAATGGCCCTTAATGGCATAATATTAGGCAAATGTATGCTGTGCACAGATCCAGCCATTCCACCTTTTACTCATTTCATTCCCACAGAGTATTCCTGCTTAGCAATTGTGGGTGCAGTGAGTTTCCTACTGATGGATATGCAAACAGGAGACGTGTTTTAGGCAGTGATAAGTGGCTTATTTCAATCTTTGCTCTTCAGCTTCCTAAGAGTTACTAGTTCAATTTCTGATATCAAGTTTTGGTTTAGTGTATAGCAGGTGACAGTGCCTAATTGATGAATGACCTTCCAGAGCATATACAGGATTGTTAGATTCTTCTTAAATTCATCCTTTGCAGATTTTCTTTTATATAGTACACATCTGTCTGATGCTATAATCTGTCTGATTATTAAAAACTTAATTAAAAAAAAAATCCTGTTCCCCAACAGCTTCTAATGCACCAGGTTTTGTTACCTTAACATTTTTCTTTCATTAATATTGATTAAACTGTAAAGGGTTTCATTGCTGTTAATAGGGGGCACATTTTAAATTTTAGATCATTAACATTTAAATAGATTTTAATTGTTACATTTAACAAATTTATGCAGGTAAAGATTCAATTTTTTCAATTAATTTACATTTACACGTTCAGAGATCTTTCGCTAGGGCTATTCTCATAAAACTTTAAGGGTCCCAGAAGGATCTCTCTATACTTACATTCTTTTCATTTTATCCCTGCTACTCTCTCCATATTATGTCTTTGAAATTGCTAGGCTTATTTCCATGTGCTACTTAATAAAATAACATTTCTTTTAGCCTTTTAGGTGGAGGTTTGTTTCAACTGATTTGTATATAAAGAATCAATTAAAACTTATGTGTATGAGTGAATTCTGAATTGTACAAGTTTCAGAATTGATCTTCTCCATTATGCCATACATGCAGAAAAATAAGTAGCTGCTTGTTTGATGAAACATGCAAATCAGTCAAAGAAACAATTCCTGGGAGTACTTTTCCGTCCCCACAGGTTTCTGAAGTCCAAATGAAAATAGTTCAAGTCAGTTTGGTAGTTTATCTGATGCAATAGAGGGAAATTCAGAAAGATGGTATTAACACATTCCTTGAYGGGGTCTGATGTTTCTCTAGAAGCAAATTATCTTGAGGGTAACCACTTTATACACAGGATATAAGTATATAGGGTAAGTTTCTGTCAGTTTGGTAAAAAGCTACTTTTTACCTTTTAGCTTTTATTTCATTAAAGTAACCAAGTTCCATGATCTCACAGTAAAACACAGTACAGAGCATGGACCAGAAAGACAGAGGTGGTGAACATCTAGTGAACACGAGTACAAATATCTCTTTCAATATTAAATTTTACTAAGAAGGGAGACAGATTTCTTCATTTTCTAATAAACAGCCAGATCAGCTGTTTTTGCATAATCAATAATTGCATAAGTATGCTCCCAGATAAATCACTGGTGAAGATTACATGTAACACATTTTTTTATTTTTGTATATTATTGTGTGTCTTGAARTAATTTTCTGAATACATAACCCATCATGGAAAAACAGGGACTCAAGGGATTGTAGATGATGGATCAGTAATTYGAAGTTTTTAAGTTGATAAGAAATTTGCAAAGAGTTGTCAGGGGCATGATGTGAGTCTTACAGGGGGGTCAAATCAATAGACAAAGTGTTTATTATGTTGGAAAACAAAAGTTTAATACATTCCATATAAAGGAACTGGTCACTTGAAAAGTTGAGTGGACCAAGAATGGGACATGGGATGACAAGGATCTGTTAGAAGACAATATCAAAATGTGGAAGAGAATATCAAATGAACATCAAATGAATCTTAAATGCTCAGACATAAATAAACAGATTTTAAGGACTGTGGGCCCAGTAAGGGGRCAGAAAAGAATAAAGGTGTCTTGTGTTATGAAAGGCAGCTTTTGTCAGGGGTGGAGTGTTTTTCTTGGTAGTTATTTATCCTGTCAGACAGTATTGATTTTATTGTGTAGGAGGTACTAGAGGAAAAAAMCAGCAGCTCCACCATGCTGGGACTTACTGATTCAAGGTTACCAGATTTCTGTGAAGAGCTGTTGGCTTCGGTTCTGGCAGCATTCAGAAATGGAATTATTGTTTGTGTGGGGGAGAAACTCAGCTGAAAGTGTGAAACTCACTTGGAAACTGAAAAAGGATTTAAAATTATTSTTCACTGGGTCAGTTTCTTGACTTTCTGATAATCAGTCTTATACATTGCCCCACCCAAAAAAAAAGAAGTTGCAGAACTATATACTGTAGAGGAAATAGAGTGGAGTTGGAAAGTGATGAAAGTTATCTCACAGTGTAAATACAACAAAACAAAAGGATATTTCCCTCCCAGAGGCAAGAATATAGAAATGCTTTTCTCCAGCTTTTTGCTGATGAACTTGCTTTTTCATATTTATGATTCTGCATCTGTCCATTACCAAATGCAGACATGATTTTATGCATTTAAGACAGGAAAAGACAATCTGATTTCCAGGAAGGAAAGTCTTTCATATTAAAGGATCATGTTAGTCTTGGGCTTCTGCTAATGTGAAAATAAGAATGTTTGCTGCTGAGGGACTGAGATATCCACATAAAATATCTATGAAGGAAATAAATATTTTAAAATGCAAGCACTAAAGTGGYATTGGCACTTCAAAATAGGGTCAGAGGCTGATTCCTCCTTTAGAAGTGTCAGTGTTCTAATATGTGTGACTGCATACACAGAACCTTTCATGACAAAGTAACTACTTTTGATTTTTTTCCAATGGAAAAAACACACAGTACTTTTTTTGTTCATATCACAAGTCTTCTATAAATACTAATATAGGGCCTCAGTATTAYGTGGAAATGGAAGTTTTCCTAAAGCTGATTTATTCTATCCAGTCTGCACAGAAGAGAACAGCAGCCTGCTGTCATCAGCTCTGACTCATCTTTGTTCTCGGCAGCATAAAGGATGCAGGAGGAGGCCAAACCTTTGCTTCAAAAATTCCTTGCACCTAATATTGGTGATGTTATATTATCTATCATTTTAAGACAGACTGATAATAAATAATAGGACTTTTCTGTAGTCCTGTTTCCTTCTGATGTATAGCAGCAACAGGGAGTACACAGATCTGCTTCCTGACTTTGCATATTACCCCAAATTTGGTTTGTGCCTTAAAGCACRTTTTGGTTTCAACTTTGTTTTGAAGGTCATCTTTTTGTACAGAATCAAAGTGTTTTCATTAAGTAATTGTGTATAAATATTAAACTTCTGGTAGTCATGTCTGGATGCATAAAAGCAAGTGAAGAGTAGATTATTAATAAAACAGAGTGAAAGAATACAGATTTTGGGGACCCTAGATGCCTAAATGGGAATTTCAATTGGATCCTGAGCTCGACTCAGTGTGAGTACCTGTAATTAAATGCTGAGCAATCTGAACTTCTGTTGACCTGGGAACTGAAGCTGTTTCAAATGTGTCTCTTAYCATTTTAACAACCCCCAAGTTTCTCTTGCAAATTACATATGGTTTTGTGTAAGTGGGWAGGTTAAATAGCTTGTGCTTTTATTTACCTTGTCCTGCATTCAGACTGCTGTCAGATGAAACACACGCTCAGTTGTGTTACTCCTTAGGGTTTGCTATAGTTCAAGACTAAAATAACAAAGAGACTAAAGAGGTGTGGTTGAGCAGGGAGTGAGCACCTCAAGTCAGTCCGGTTGGATTGGCTCTGCTTGCAGCGTCAGCAGAACAAGCTCACAGACAAAGCATTCCTAAGTGATGTTTGGGTGTTTAGAGTAGATGTTAAGAAGAGATTCTTCCCTGGGAGGGGGATGAGCCACTGGAACAGATTCCCAGAGAAGCTGTRGCTGCTCCATCCCTGGTTGGATGGGGCTTGGAGCAACCTCCTCTAGKGGAGAGTGTCCCTGCCCAGTGCAGGGGGTTGGAACAAGATGCTCTTTAAAGTCTGTTACAACCCAAAGCGTATTATGATTCTGTGGTTTTATGGCTGTTCTTAACAGTTTATTTAATATAAAATAATTTGTTAGGAAAAAAAAAAATACATGCTTTTACATGTTCCTACAAAGCTCAGCTTTGAATCTTCATCAGTCATACACAGCCCAACAAGTAAATAGAAATGTAACAGGATACAAAGAGCAGGCTCTAGCAGTGTGGATGTACACACAAAACCTACATGAGGGCTGCTTCATGGCAGTAGATACAAATTTCATAATCTGATTACCCACCTACACAAGTCTGTACAAGTGCTTGGATAGAGAAGCGTGCAGATGGCAAACTCTATAAAAGTGTGAACAAATAAGGTAATTAAAAGATAGGTTTTATTGCAGATAAAAATGTATGATTGCTTTCCCCCTCAAGTGGTACTCCAGTAGAAGTCACAGCTCTTTGCATGCAATGCAAATATATTAATAYAAAACATTGCCACTATCTTAAGTTCCTGAGAGTCACAGTAGGAATACAGAATTCTACATTTGTATTTCCTTTTCCCATCTCACATTTGCTTAGATGCTTACTTACCAGTGCAAGTAACCCTTTTGTGTCCTGGCTTTGAAATTTTAGCCCTTTCTGGTAAATACATTTGAATGAAAATTAGATTTATTTTCCCTTTATTAAATAATCAAGGAGAGYTGATTACAGTCCTTCCATTGTACTCAACATCGTATTTGTAGTAGTCCCTCAGATTTATCTCTAGTGAGTTTATGTTTGCATACATAGAAATTGGAGTAAATATGGTAAATATCTGTTCTGAAGACTGCAATTCCCTGCTAAAAATAAAAAAGCACACTCAGGTTGCAATATTAGGATGTCATTTCTGAGTCCAGCCAGTTCAGACAGGTCTGCCTAAAACTATAATCAAGTCAAATGTATTGCACTGGTATTCTAATTTCCAATTTGGGATTTTGCTACATGAACTCTAGCAGAGTATGTCTAATCTTTATGAGACCCAAAGTCTCTGTATAAACTCCCTGAATTTTCCCCCATGTGYCTTTGCTAAACTGAGATGTGTCTTCTGGCTGAGTTGTAGAGACATTAAATTACTGAGTAAATCAATACAGTGCTGTTATGTCACTGTATCTTTTTCAAAGACCAGCTCAAATTTTGTGTGCTGTAGCTTTGATCCCTTTCATTTAATTCTAAGAACACTTGTTATTATAGTAACTGTTGTTTGTATGTTATTTTAGCTTTTTACTTAAGTAGCTATTTAGCAATTTAAATGAAAATGTAATTGGGTTACATCTGTTTTACATGCATGTAATACCACGCAGATGTAAACGTATATTAAAACCATATTTTCTTTTTGGCAAAAAGGCATAAAAATAGAAKTGTAGCAATCATGCAATACATCTATTTTTTTATTTTTTTTTTTTTTAAAGCAGTGTACACAAGAGATATTCCAGTGTTTATGTTGTGATGGTAACAGCCCTTTCTATTTTTATGAGAGCTAGTTAGTATAGCTGTACAAGGACAAGTACACTGTTATGCTGGTGTAAATCCCAAGGAACTCCATTGAAGTTAAAATTCCTTACCAAACTTTTCAGTTTCAAAACCTGACTCTTTCCAGAGCCAATTTCCACTCCTAGGATCTCCACTGAATTAAGGAATCTTTGTGAGGCTGCACAGTTATTTATGAATGACAGTGATATTTGGCTTCCAATAGCTTTATTTTAAAGAAGGATGAACTTCTTCTGGCTGATCTTACAAAGTGCTGAGTGCCCTCAGCTATTGTTGGTTTTCATAGGGTTGTTTTCTATGCTCTGGAAAGAGAGGTAAGAGAGGTAGATTCAATTTCAGCTTTCCCCCTGCTTTTGTATAGGTACTTAGGGAAAGTACTTAATATCTCTGTRCCACTATAATCACAACACAGAATTCCTCCTGCCTTCTTTGTCCTAAATTTTCTTTGTGAAWTTGCCAGAGAAACTGATGGATGCAGAAATCTCTCCTTCCTACATATAGAGTACAGTTAATTGGCTGTTGGTTGTGCAGTTAAGAGTTGGAGTCCTTATGGGTCCCTTCCATCTCTCAATATTCTGTGATTATACCTATGGTATGTACATGGGATGGTGCAGCATGAAGAAAAGAAACACAAAGAATTTCTAAAGTGTTGTCAGGTAAAGACTGGGAGCTGGGATGCTCAACCTATTTCCCTTTCCTCTTCCTTTCTGCATAGAAATATTTTTTTTCCCTTTCACTGCCATTCTCCTTCCCTGTGGACCTGGCTGTGGAGCACTTGCCCTCAAGTTGAGATAATGATTTATAGATAGATATAGATGTATAAATATACATAGAGAGATGTATAAATACAGATGTATAAATATCTGTCTGGGGAGATGTATATATRCATATTTAAAACCTCTTGAGTTTTGAGGATTTTTTGTGGCCCAAAGCCATGCTCTCAGTGCTGTAAGTGCTGTCTCAGTTTCCAGACCAGTGGTGCCAARGACCCTCAGCTGCTGCTGCTGGGGTTAACTCTGCTCTCTGCACCTCTCAGGGTATTTGCAGATTGGGTAAACTCTGCAGAGAATGATGCAGTGTTAACTCACATGGTGACTGCCTGTATGATTTATGGAGACTTTCARTAGGAACTCAGTATGTACAGTGGATTCTTTCTATTTCTGTCTCCTTCTGGACAGCCATAACTCCATTTATTCTATGTAAACCGTAGCTGCCTGTGCTTGGCAAGGAAAGGAATCTTAGAGACGTGGTGGGGAGGCTTAGAGCTTCTAAATACTGTGTCCTGGATCCACAGCTGGCCCAGACTTGCTRCTCAAGGGTTCCTTCTTTTGGCAGTGAGACAGAATGTGTTGTCCCTAACCTGCCCTTTTATGAAATAAAAATCACTGTAGWTGTGAGTTAATGTTAACTTGAATTACTGACACCTCCATTGACTAAAATCCGATTGTAAGAATTTTAATAGTTTAAAAATAGTCTCACAAAGATACTGAATATATTTTAAGTTCAATATATTGAGTGAAAGAGGAGAACATAGTTACATGATTAATAACAATTATTAAAGCACTTGATGTGGCATGTAACATCTTTTCCTTTGTGCTATGACAGCTTTCTTTGCTGAAGAGGTAAATGAGAGTCTGTTACAACTGCCAGAGTGGGAAAAGAGCACTGAAACTTGGACTCAGTATCAGATCATGTTTCACTAACAGAACAAGATTGATTTATTGTCTTACATCAGGGTTAGATGGACCTAGTGCTGCTTCACCACATGCTATTTCATTCCCTTGTCTACTAAGTATGCAAGTACAAACAGCTTTAACACAATTTTTACCTAGAAACAAGCCTGAGGCTTCATCCAAATACTTTTAACATATGAAAATTGAGCTGCTTTGAACTTGTATGTTTTTGATAACTGCTTGGTATGCTTCCTGGAGGATCACCTGTAGGCTTTTCTTTCCAAATCCTAATCCCTTTGATTAAGTGCCAGGACAGATAGCTCTCATTGAATAACTCCAGTCTCATAATTCTTCCTTCATTCAGAGTTGAAAGGGAGCTGCTCAAGCTTCAATAGGTAAATCCTCAGATTTAGTTAAAGTAATTCAGACACTTAGAAACTGAAATTGTTTTGTTCTGAAACAGGGTTCAGATGGGCTACTGAACATTTACATACCACTTGCTGCCAAAAGCTGTAGGATGAAAAAAAACAAACCAAACAAAAMAAATTTTTTAGCGAGAAGGATTAAGAGTAGGCAAACTTTGAGAACCAGACATTAAAGACAACCTGGCATGGAAATGTAAACCTAGAAATAGGAACAGAGTTACTTTGCTCGACTGCTCTTGTGGATTTTTTTCTGGGAGATCAGAATGCTGGGCTAAACATTCCATTCCTTCGTTGGCCCTTCTTGTTAGCAACTACCAAAATAGGGAGCAAGCAGAGGGAAAAAAAAAATTCTTAGTCTTTTTATCTTTACAAGTATGCCTGCTGGGAACAAACCTGAGCCAGTTCAAGATTCTTCTATTTAAAAGTGTTTGTGGCAGACAAGTATGACGGGGAATTAGAACTAAACCTGTTAGCTGCTGATATCTGGGGGAAATGGAGATATCTATTGCACATGCAGTCTTGCACACGTCAGTTTGCCTATGTGCATAATGAAGGAGTTTTCTCTGTGGAGGACTTGCTGTTCACCCAGGAAATGAGAATATTTCCACATGAATAATTTGCCTTGGTTAATTCTAGTACAAGCAGAAATGGAGCAGAACAATTAGAGAAACTACACTCGGTTCATGTGATACAGATTTTTGTAGCTCCTTCATCCTGAAAATCTGTTATATTTAGCAGAATGCATCCTGCCAAAAGAGTGAAACTGAGTATTGTGGCACTGTCCTAAAGAAGTAGCCCCTTCTGTGAGCAGGGGATGGGGCTTCCATGGTCATCAGTTTTTAGCTAAACTTGAACAAAACCCATTGGGTGACTGTGCACCTTGCCAGCATTAGACTTTTCACTCAAATCCTTTTSCCTCTTTGCTACCAGATTGTTCAAAAATATTTATAGGCAGTCATTTACTCTTCTAGGTAAAAAAAAAGATAAATTCTTACCCTGTCTCCCTTATTTGTTGTTGCCATGGCAGGCAATAGTGTTGTTTCTGCAGCTCTTTGGAAGGTGAGRCATGTCAGTGACCTGAAGATGTGGCTTTAGCATGAAAATAAACCACTACTGGAATTATATACAGGCCTTAAAAACTAGAAGATTAGATTAAAAATTAGGAAATATGCAAAGAAAGCAAACTCCATAAGTCTGTGGTAGATCTGACTGTTCAGAATGCTTTTCAGTGTGACCGTCAAGTTGAACTTGATGTTTTTCTTTGAAGAAGACTATTTTTTTGGTATCATTTCCACAATGTCAAGAGATTTGTAATTGAGTTGCAGTTCAGATACATCAAAACAATTAAATTTGGAAAATAATATAATTAAGAATGGAAAAAGCTGCAACTAAGAAGCMAAAGCAAATAGGCAGGATGACATAAATGAACTAGAATTTTTAAGAATACAAGTGCTAATTTATTTGACATGGAAAATAATTATATAGGACAGAGGTTTAGGATTTCAGTCTTTTCTGGGAGATCTTGGTGCAAAGAGCAGAGCAACATCTATGGTCTCAAATGAGTACAAACTCAGTGTTACATCCAAATAAGTTCATCTCAGTCTAATATCATGAGGTGTTTTTAGTTCTTAGTCTAGCTTATTATTTTATTCCTTAACTAATTTAATAAATGAATCCAGTAGGTATTTGAATTGTGATTAGGGCAATGACAACTTGAGGGTTCTGGTTAATAAGATAAAAATAAAGTAGTTTGCTTAAATAAACTTTGAAGCAGAAAGCCTGAAGGCCTCTTGTTATTACCTCATTAACAAGAAATGACATTAAGTTATTATTATTATCCTGTAATGGTTCTCCTTCTTATCACTCTTTCATTCTGATCAGCAGGGCTATTTAATGAAATAGCAATAAATTTTAGGAAATTATGTGTACCCAAGCAAGACTATAAACTAAAAATGAAAACATAAAGATTTAACATTTGAACATRCACTTTTGAAATGGAGAAAGATTCTGCATGTTCTTACGACAAAGCTTTGGAATGAAAGCAAAASTTTATGACACATTTTATTAGACCTGTAAATCTGAAAGCTTAGCTGTAGTTTTTAATTTTTATTTTGCCTCTATAACTATTTTTATGCCCTCTTTATAGTTGACTGGTCCAAATAAGTTCTGCTAGGAGTCTATGCCCCATTAGCCTTCTATAATAAAATGTGAACCTGGCTAAAATAAAACATGATGCYTTAAGAGCAATTAAGAATGGTCTTTTGTAGATAACTGTAACATGAAATACAATCACTTTTCTTATTAATGGGTTTGGGAAAAGCAGCACCATGATTTATAGCAGAGAAAGGAGTTATTTTATATTTTTATTTCTTTTTATTTTATGTCTCACTCTTCARAAAACCTTTCAAGACCCTTGAAATAATCAAAATCTGTGTTTCAGATGTTTATCACGTTAATGTGAACCTTGATATCTGTTTTGTTTAGGTAGTGATGTCAGCTAAGAAGGTGTCCTTTTTTGCTGTTAYTCCATTCCAAAAGGTGTTGATTTTGTAAGAAAATCTTGTTGAATATTTTATAAGAGTGGTAAAATGTAAAAGCTGTGCATTGTACYTTATAAAAGTAGAATTTGAAGGACACAAACATAATCTATTGGGCACTGTCTGAACACAGAGCATAGCATTTAATTAACACATAATTTCTTAAAAAGTATAAGTACAGTTRACRTATGTCTTTCTAATTGTATAATAAYTGTTTCTTTSTGATTGCTRCATTWAGCTTCTAATAACTTGAAGTCTTCAAGATCGGAGTTTAATATGGCTGGAAAGAGAATCAGCACTGTTAAATTTGGAGGTGGTGTTCTTGTGTTTGGTGTGTTTAGAAAACTATTGGGATTTACGCTGTACTAAATATGATGCTTGCAAGCAAAAATTGTGAATTTGCCATCGTTATGAATGAGGGGAGAAGGATAGGGAGGAAAAAGGAGGGCTGGAAATGAACTGGATGTTTCATCTCATTGAGACTGTAAACACAGGCAGTGTTCTGTGGGGTGTGTGCTCCTTTGGAGTCTTGSTTTCCCAAAGCCCTGGAACCTTCTGGGTTCCTGCTGACAAACCAGGTGGCTGGAGGGGTGTCACACATTGTCCTTCACATCTCAGTCTGTGTCTGTGGGGACTTGCAAAGTCTTGAGGCAGTGCAATCTTGGTTTCAGAGAATTAGGATCATGTTTTCTAGRCTTTGCACTATTGTGTTTGTATCTCAAATTAGAAATTGATTATTATATCCTAGTAAGTGTTTGAATAAAGGCAGTTGTTGTCTGTGAAACCTCTTTTCCCACAGCAGAGCTGTGTGTAGCTTTAAAAGCCATCAGCATAGCYAGAGAAAGGCCACAGCAATATTCCTCATGGGGTGACTGCTGGCATTTAGCACACGCAGGATCCAAGCAGAATGGGCCTTGTAAAGGATGGAGTAGGAAAAGATTCACCTCCTTTAGGCTAGGTGAACCTAAATTCTATCTGATGAAACAGCTAAATTTTGTATTTGATATCAACCTCTGGAAAAGCAATCAAAACCACATTAGCTAAACTTGTCTTCAGCTAAATATATTCAGTGTTTATGTACATACATGTGTAATTTGTACATGGATGTATTTGGGGGGACTGGGTGTTCTAGTGTGCAAGAGGCTCTTCGTGCTTCTAAAGGGTAGTAGGGGTATGATCACTGGGGTTTGTTGTGCTCTTTGTTTWACCTGCCTTAAGAAAGAGCAAGTTTTAAACAAAGTTTCTTCCACAGGAAATTCTGCTTCCACAACTGTGGAAATGGAARTACATGATAAAAATCAGTAGTTTTGTGCTTCTGCACTTACAGTAAAGTGTAGTTGCAAATGAAGCAATTTATTTGATTTGTAAGCACATTCAGAAATGTTTTGACAGCCTTCTTGTTTACACCACAAATTGTGTGGTAGCAGTGACTTTTGGGGTGAAACCTCCTGGCCCAAAATCAGGGGTAGCCGTAACTGTCTTTGAGTGCTTGGCCCAAAGTACTATTTGGTAGGAACAAATAGAAGCTGACACACACTGTGCTGCTCGTATCCTCTGTCTGCTGTAACAAGACCCTTCCCTGGCCATGCAGTGCCCTATWTTTGGAATGTGCTGGCCAGCAGCACAAAGTGGGCATTTAGTCACCTTGAGTTCCACCTGCTTGACTTTCACTCCCCAGGGTCTCAGCTCCATGCTCAGTCAAAATTCTGTTCATTCTTCAAGATAAGATCTGAAACAAATGTGCTTTTTGAAAACTTGTGTGGTTGCCGTAGCCATAGGAATGCAGCATTCCTTTAAAATCAACAGATTAGAGTCACTGTCTGTGTCCCTCAGAAAACATGATGTGGGGTTAACCAGAGATCCAGAGTCTGGAGAATGAGGAGGGACCTGCATTTCCTTAGCTTAGCCTGCTTCAGAAAGGAGGCAAAGAAATGTTAGACTAAATCAAGAAGAATCAAAGTGTCTGGTGCATAGATTCTCTTAAAAAGTGATGGGATTGTGCTCTGAACTCATCTAGGGCAGTTCTGAAATGTGCCACGAAAGTTAAACAGAGCTAAAGGGCAAAGCAGTGTGGGAAAAAGACTGCTTTGAGGCTCAGGAATCCACCTGTGCAAATCCATTTGTCCCAAATCCACCTCCAGAAAAGCCAGGGAACAGAGGGTTCTGTAGGAACACAGGAATGTTACACTGTGCTGCATCATCTGAGGTAATTTGGTAATTAAGAGTCAGTTCTGCTTCTAACAAACCTGAATGCAATGGCATCAGTGCAGGTGATAAAGAATGATCCCCACCAAATTCACATAGGGATGTAAAATTTGAGGAAAAAAAWKTATCTTGGCATTATACYAYAGAAGCATGAATGTAGTATGTTACTGGTTTACAAAGGTTGTATGTTAGATATTTTTCTTTTTTCTGCACAGCTCTGAAAATAATCATTGACATGAATGATAATTGTAATTTTGCTATAGCACTTTATAAGCATTAATGTAATAGTTTTTAGTCAGCTTTCACTTCTAGTGTCAGTGTGGCCAATTATCAAGGGTTTGTCCATGGTTTGTGAAAATGTACTTTCATGTGATCTTTCTTGTATTGCAACTGTCAACACAGTTGGGAGATCTGCAGGATAATTTAATTATCACTGTTTTTTTCACATTAAAGCAATTAAAAACAACTTGCAGAACAAGTCAAACAGTTAAATATGCTCATACAGGCTAAAAAGAATTCTCAAAGACAAATAGTTCCTATTTGGAGATAGGAGTGGCTGTGGCTGAAGGGAGTGTGTGATTACTCTGTGGTTACTGCTCATCACAGCTGACACTTTTTTCTTTTTCTGTTTTCCTGTTTGCTAAGATAGTTACTAAATAGTTTATATAAATGAAATAGTCATTTTTTTGACATTTAGGATTTTAAAACACTTCAGATGTTTCTGAAGAACAGGGTGCAGTCCGTGAAATATCATGGATTGTTTTAAACAAAATGGGTATTTTGGTATCTTAGTAGCAGTACTGAATGGAGAGTGAATAACAATGAGATCTAAGATGTAAAAATCCCTTYGTGGCCTTTGATTGAGAGTTTGTGTTGATGCACTTTCCATGTTTTTTTTCACTGTCCCTATCTAGTACCCAGCCTTTTATCTTCAAAACAGGCAGTATGATTCAGGACTAGCCTTGGTTTTAGTTTTCACTGGAACTTGACATTTTTATTAGTACGTTTCATCATTTGAGTTTCCTACCATGAAGAAATATTTGGATGTCTATGAGAACATTGCTATTAACAACAGCAGGGCCAGGATGTCATTCAAGAATTTTATTGAGATTTTGTTTGTAGCAGGTGCAGAGCTTCAAACACTGTCCAGAATCATAGAGAGAATGGGTATCACATCTCAGAGCAAGTGACTAATAATCATTTGGAAAATTAGATGCATGCTAGAGATTATTTATGTASAAATGGCTGTTGGTACTGTTCTAGTTTAGAAATCAGATTCTAGATMCTTGGTTTCATTGTTTTCCCTTCTTGTACATATGTGGCCAACACCAGCTGATTATTGTGTTTATGGCACAATTCATGAGGTGTCTGTTCACAAACTAGTCAGCAAAAWCTGTCATCACTACTTTGCATTCTTGGTATGTTCTGTTGGCATATAAATTCTTTTATATATTCTGATGTGTAAGTATTTATTATAGTATTCCAGAATCATTTTTTCAAGATAACAAAAGAAAATAGAAGAGCATGGACAGAAATGTTGCAATGTAGAATCAGTAAATATGTTTGTATACTCAGTGAGTTCAGTTATATTTTAAATTCTGTTGCTGTGAGTTATTCTATGCTGGAGAAACTTTCTGTACTTCTTATGAATGGATAATAGGTAAGTAAAGCTTAGTTTGATTTTGATTTACAGGGCTGATCATTGATATTCATCATTGATGCACAATAGCACATGTCTTCAGCTCCCTCTTTATGTACAACAGATCTCCAATTAACTCTGGGCTAATTTACCATATGCAAAAGCTTTATCTCCAGCCTACTGTACTTCCACTCAAATCTCTACTTACAACTCTTGCTTGTGGTGGGATGTTATTTTCAATGTTTGCAAGTATAGGCTACKTGGGGTAAAGCTTAATTATTAAAATAGCTATCTTAATATGGTTCAAGAAATAACTATATCTTTATATGGAAAACTGAAAATACACTTTTTCCTATCCACTTAGTTGCTGAACAGAAGCACAAAAATATTTTTTAATCAATTTCTTACAAGTCTTTGTGTTCTCTGCTAGGAAATCGTTTTGCTGTTTCCTAGCTCACAGAACTACTTGTGCTGATATGTGCCTGTGTGTGACATTCACTTCTGCACTGCTTGTACTGAGACAACTAATGTTGTTTGTGTTGTCCTCTTAAATACCATAAGTGATATGAAATATGCACTAAGGACTTCCATTGAGAGACAAATACTCCTTAAAATTTAGTTTACACAGGTTTGGGATGAAAMAACCCACAGAGCAGTTGCTGAGATCGCATACGCAGACACTGTGCCTTCTGTAATTTTTAATTGCTTTTTAAATTATAGACTAGAAGCTGTTTGATGTCTTGAAAAGGGCTGAGTCTTACTGTGGTTCATGCTCTGGTTTGGGGGCTCTGGCTGAAATTTCATAGTCCTTTCAGGAATTCCCTCAGTGAGGCTGGAGGAGTCTCCTCATGAAATGTGAGAAAGCAGCAGTTAGCAAACTGTKCAGAGCAGCTTGTACAGACAGGAGAGTGGATGTCTCCAGCCTCCATGCCTAAGGTATAGTTAAAATCACATTTACTTACAGCCTAAATGGTGTGTTTACACTACACTAACATACTGTGTTTAATGGATGCTGGGAACACCACCAGTAATCAAAGGATTTTAGTGAGATGTGTTAGTGCRTTGAAGCTGGGTTAAGATACTCGATTATGAGTGTCCTTTCAGCAGGAGATAATAAACTTAATTGTGTTCCTTCATTTAAGGCCAAATGTCAGATCATCTTTCAGTAATGCTAGGGTTTTTTAATGATTTTTAATTTCTTTTTCTTTTGCTAGGGCAGATAATGTTGTGACAGTATTTCAATGCTGTTATTCCCATAAATTACATATTTAATAAAAACATTTTCAAGAGTATCAACTGTTTACTGTAGAAGTGTATTTGCTCAGCTTAGCTGAATCCTCCTATTTCCCTTGCAAAATTTCTTTGAAAGTCTGTAAAATCATTTTGTGTATCATCTGTAGAGTATAAAGAAAAAGGGTACACAGAATAGGGGGATAAATGAGCATTTCAATGTTGTGATAAACAGAGGTGCTTATGTCATTTTGTAAAAAGGAGTCAGTGCTGTATATTTTAGAGTACATTACTAGAGTGGCACACTGAGAGGTTTCCTGCACAAGGGTCAGTTTAATCTTTGTGTTCTGTTGGACACTGCCTACACTGGCTCTGAAAACTGTTTTTTTGAGAATACAGTTGCTTTCAGTCAGATGAAAAGGACACTCAGAATGCAGTAATGTTGGCAAAATGGAGTTSTTGGGAACACTGCGTTATCCCTGCTCGCGAACTTTTAGTGGTTTGATTTTCTATCAGAATAAACAAGAGTTGAAGGATGACTGGGTCCTGCTGATTATGTGCAAGCTTTATCACTCAGTTATTACCATCTCGAGTCTTGTGTAAACAGCTGGACCGCAGGGGACGCTCTGGAAATTGCGAGGTTTTCCCCGTTTGCTACCGCAGAGCTCTGACTGCGAGTCAGGCTGGGGCAGCTCCTGTGAAAACAGAGCCAGCCCCTGTGTTAGGTCATCTATTAGAGATACATCTCTCTTCTAAATCAAATTAAGCTTTTTCTGGGCATCTGCTTTTTATCACCAAGATTTTTTAACTGCTAACGCTCGTTACCATGAACAGAGTTGTCTTACTGGAGGACTAAGTAGCTGCATATGGGTTTTCCATGCTTTGGACGTGGATTTCCATGCTGCATCTACGTGCCTTTGAGGAAAGAGGCATTTTGTTCATCTCTTTGGGCTCATGTTTGTGTAATTACTGCAGATGCTTTGAAGAAATGAAAGTTGCTTGTGATCTAAATTGTGAAGAGGAATTCTTCACCCCAGTTTAAAAATTTATTTTGAGAGCTACCTGCTAAAAGGRCTGAGCAGGACTGGCTGAGAAAGCTACAAGAGAGTTTATTTTTGTTTGTCTCCTGTTGAAAAGGTATTAGGGGGAAAATTAGGTAGAGAAGTAAGGGTCTATGTTGTTCTTAATAAAAATAAAGGCAAGTTAAAAATGTCATATAGAAGTCAGAGCAAGTAAAAAGAAAATCAATGAAATTAAATAAATAAACACATTTATATTTGCATCATTCTGCTTTAAAATAAATATGTAAAAAGAAACATGAGCCTGTACAGACATCTTAAGGTGGGTGAAACCCAGTRATGAAGCAGCACACTTGCTCACAGCTCAAGAGTTGAAGTAGATGGCTGAAGGAGTTAAACACCTGGAGCAAGGCTGCTAAACTGCTAAGCTGGCTTTTGGCAGCAGTGGCAGCGTGCAGAGAGAGCTTTTCCTTCATTATGGTTCACTGACTAATTCATTCAAAGCTGAGAAACCAATTGAGAGTTGAAAATGCAGGAAAGCTTCTTTTCCTATTCTAATGTTTGTATGTATTKGTATGTAAGAGAACTTGAGCTGCAGGTTTTAAATGCTTGTTGGACATGAGAGGCAAAATTAAAAGAATTCTTTTTTATTTTGTAATCTATGCAATGCACTGTTTTATTTTAATTAAAAACTATTCAAAATTTAAATTTAGTTTAAAACTATTCAAKAATTTATCATCTTGTGCATTTTCAGTTTTTCCTAAAGGTATATCTAAAACACATTTTTGTCACTTTTACTAAATATTTAAATAATTATTATTTCCAAAGTAGTAAAATGTATGGAATTGGCTAAATAAGTATGTATTGTGAAGAAGTGACAAAATGCATTTCTGTCAAGAACAGTAGTTATCATATTGAGTTGTAAAACAATTTCTTTTAKTAGTTACTAGTCAATTAGCAATATTTTTGTAAGAAAACAGCTGGAAGTTTTAATTAGAACTTGGTGGCTTCTTACAAATAATTCCTTCTTTCCACTTTGGTTTATTTTGTTATTCCTCTGAGCTAAAACTATTCTTTCATGACAAAATAAAAGTTTCATGTGCCAGATCCTGAGCATTTACAGATAGCAATGACTGATCTATGAAAGTATCTCAGGTTTGTGTGTTTGCAAAGAAATGCTCCTTTAAAAAGGCTAGAGGTCATATATGTTTTGATAATTTATGTTTTTTAACCAGATCTTTTTTATACTGCCTATATTTGTAAAGGCAAGGAAGAAGTCTAATGTATTTTGTCAAAATAAGTGCAATTTAAGCCCACTGCCTAATTTGTTGAATATGTTTGGGAAATTTGGAGTAGGGTTTTAGGTAAACAGATGGACTTACAGAGAATTGAATTACAAGAAATATTCACTTTGAAGTTTTAATTTTTCCTCACCTTTTGATTTGGGAAGTTAGGAATAAGTTGGAATAGTTTTAATCTAATATCTACTATTGACTCTGATCTTTTAGTTACTTGAACAAAGACTTAGAGCAGTGTGCACAGGAATGCATCAAGTATTGGTTGATTAGGATTTTAAAGAATTTTAATTTTTTAATAGAGGGTTATTATGATAGATATTTTTCTAGTTTATTAAGCTCTGTTTCATCCCTTTATAATTTCAAGTTTCATAACCTTTTCCCTTTTATTTCAAGAGATACTTTGAATATGAAAAGATCATGTCAAAACTTAGCTCAACCCTTCATCAGGCTTTTTAAAATCTAAGTTAGAATTCTGTTTCTAAGATAAACAGATTTGGATCAGAAAGATTTTCAACTAGCTAGTATTCATTTTGGCTGAGAGTTCAAGCAACATCTTTAATCATATTTTTGTTGATTATTTATTAGTTTCTGTGGGAAATCAAAGGACAGACAACCTAAAATACRTCTTCCGTAAGATACATCATGAATCAGAAGCTGTAGCAAAGAATTTCTAGGATGTGCCTTTCATGTACTTATATGAACTGATTGAGAGATAAAATATACATCTTTAGTGTGTGTATAACATGCAGATGAAGGCTGACCCAAAAATGGAAGGCACCACTATCTGGCTGGAGTAAGATTTGTATTTCATTTCCAAAGAAAATCTGTTGTGAGAGGAAAGAGAATTTCTGTTCTGTTCCTTGTCATCTGAAGGGCAGTGGTTATCACTAATGCAAAACATCAAAGAAAACTGGCATAAAAGTGCATGTTTAGAAGACATTGGGTGCCTTTGGAAAACTTGCAAAATACATGTTTCCATAATTGACATGTACTTGCATGGACTGGTAATAAAATTTGATATCATCCAATGTATCTGTGAGACCCCTCTCAGCATTTAGTGGTCACTGTTACCTGTTAAATATTTTTGATTGGTGACAGTCCAAAACTGACCTTGGTACTGATACTAACGAGGAGACAGCAGTGCTCTTCTTGGAATGTAAATACTCTGTGCATTTGATTGCGCACATCAGTGGTAGAAAAAAAGATTAGTTAATCGCTAATGTGATTATGTAAAACTAATTCTGTGTTTTGAATCTGCTGCAGAAAAAAATATCATTCTGAGATTTTCCCAACTTTAGTAACCCACCTTTCATTCAGGAAACTCCTTGGTCAGGAAGAAGCATCACTGTCTAACATAAAGAGTAGGAAGCATTTATCTGATTTCCAGGTGCCAGTTCATGTCTCTGAGCTTTTCTGGCTTCTACAGCTTGCAGGGGATTTGGCTCCCTCCTGCCTTCCCTTCCCCAGTCTTTCTTCGTGCACATCTTACAGGTTTCCTGCTTCTCTAGTACAGGGTACCTGTCATCAGCAATGTAAATTTTTGATGCAAACTGAGCAGACAGAATGTCCATCATCAAACGCTCTGCCAGAATGCTGCTGGCTGCCAAGAGAAGGATTGAAATACTGAAAAAGTAATGCATGCCCCCAATAAGAATACTAGGAAAAAATTAATGGTAACCAGATTCATGCCAACTTTGTGGTGTAATTTGGATTTTCTTCCAGATGTACTGACAGTGTAATAAAAATAATTTAAATATTGAATTTTATCATTAAAACCAATTACTTTTGTCATCTTTGTTTCCAGTGTGGGCAGCAAATACATTTTTTTCTCTATGTATACCAGTTTGGCAGTGGAAATMATTCTATTTTTTCCCCTCCAACACAGGATAATAGAAACCAAAAGAYATATAAAATTTTGATAAAGTAAATAATATAACATGTTCTTCCTTTTTTATTGGAAAGCAATTGGATATCTTGTTACGAGAATATTTTTCTTCTATAAAATATATTAAGATTTTTTCAAACAGCTCTTTCTTATGGGGGGGGACAAGTAATGATTTCTTTGAAATCTTTAGCTTTTTCTTGTGAAGGTTTCCAAAGGGCAGAATCTGCTGGACTATTAAAACTATGCTAAAATAATGCTGTATTTGGCAGTCTGAATATCAGTGCTGCCGAATATAATATGATTCCAACACCACTAATAGTTTGTACTTAGCCATATGTGCAATTTTGTAAATGTCTATGGAAATGGTGCAGTGCTTATTTTTTTGGGGATGATCTATACATGCAAACACAAACTGTGTCCTCATTCTGCATCCTAAGGCAAGATCTCCAAACAGAAAGTACGAGCCACAAGCCAAAATATAGCATGGCTTTTATTTTGAGAGCTGGTGTCATCATCACTGCAGAAGTTCTATATCCGAAAAATAAATTCATTATCTTGTGCTTCATTTTCATCCAACAAGCCAAATGCTTGAGGAAAGCAGCAACTCTTAATTAGAGAATTAAATAAGAGTAAATAAAGAGTAAGTTAGGTACAGCCCCATGTTTGCATGCCTTTGTTAAGACAGTGGGAGATGCTATATTATTTCACTTGTATCTCAAAGTGAGAGGAAAGCTGCTGTGTTTTTCCCTGCTCTTTTCATAAATACTTCTCTTTTTTTCTTTATTGAAGTGATTTAAGGACACTTGGGACTAAGGATTTTTATTTTTTTTTTAAGTAGTCATTATTTCATTTCTAGATGTATTGGTGAGGAAACAAAGATTACCTTGTTCATAAGGGAATTGGTGCCCCAGGTTAATGTCCAGGTGTTCTTTCAACTGATGGCTGAGACTAATTTCTTCCTGGCCCTCTGGTAACCAGCTGAAGCAGGAGCCCAGCTGGTATATCTTCACTCTTGCATACCAACATCTTTCACTGATTCACAGATTTCCTTATATCCTCAGTACTTCCTCTAGTGCTTAACAATCTTTGAACAGTAGTTTGAAGATAACTGCTGTTTTGCCTTGCAGTGGCTGTATCTCAAACAAGGAATGAGTTACCTAATTTTTTTTTTTTAATCATAATCTCATAATGATCCTCATAAGCTTCATTTGTCAAAAGGTCATAAATTTGAGAACCCATCAAAGGTTTCTTACAGAAATATTTAACACTGAATATTATCTGGTTTGAATCTTGCGAGTTTGGATGGCATTTCARCAGGTAATGCTACAAAGAATAGTTCCTAATGTGTTTAAGTCAAGCATTCAGTCTCTTATTTTCTCACACATACACAGGCACACTTATCTGCTGCCACCTGTCAAAGCTCCCAATTTCAGTCAGATTTTGCCTGCTACACATAGACTGTGTCAATCTAAAAATACATTGAGCAGCAAAGACATCTGATGTTCCTTTGTTGCATTCTGAATTTTAGGGTGCATATATCGTGTGCTTAGTTTTTAAGCTTCCTTGCAAGGTTTACAGATGTTTTGTATTCACCATTTGGTGTGTGCTCTGTTTGAATTAGAGAGATTGTAAATGTTAGATGGGAGCAGGCAAAGGGACAGCAAAGGGGGTGCCATCAGTTTTAACTGCATCTTAGGAAAGAACATGCTTACCCTGAGGGTATTGGAAAAGTGGAAGCTTCAGAGTTGGAGTTTCTCGTGGGAAAAGATGGCAAACAAAGTGATCTTTGCAGGTGATGTTGACCACTGAAGTAGGAATAAGGCAGTATACTATTTATGTGGTGGCAAGTATTAGGTGGAAGTGCACAGCATAGAGAGAAATAAATTTAACCTCATGCTATAAACACCAGCTTGAGGAAATAGACTCCAAAGACCATTGTCAGGCAAAAACCAGCAGAGTCATGAGGGATTCACTGAAGAAAAATT
Organism: Malurus melanocephalus; assembly: GCF_030028575.1. Classification (NCBI taxonomy): domain Eukaryota; kingdom Metazoa; phylum Chordata; class Aves; order Passeriformes; family Maluridae; genus Malurus; species Malurus melanocephalus. The sequence goes on along the minus strand of NW_026623272.1, from coordinate 2,566,648 downwards.
GCTTCAGACTTTTCATATGAGCCAGGATAAAACTTCCCAGTTCCGAGTGCTTCTCAGCGCTGCTGTGGATGTGCTGCTGTGATGTTACTTGTTTGTGTGCAATTCACTCATACAGGCTGTGTAYATTTGGACATTTAGACCAAAATTAATTCAGAGCATATTACACAACTGCACTGGCTATGAAGGACTGGTAATTAAGTTGTGGAAAAAGAAGGAAGTCTTTATTCACCAGCAAGTCCATATTAACTCCATGTTTGCTTCCATTGTAGTCATTCAGACTTTTCCACCACTGTCAGCATGACAAACATTTAAATCACTATTGACAGAAAAGGGAAGGTGGAAGCTGCTTAAAATGGTTTGTGTAATGGACTGTTTTAATAGCTCTTTGGAGAGAACTTCTGAAATTACTCTTTTTCTGTTGTCTKTAAAAACTGAAGTGAAGTTCACTGAGTTATGTTAATCTCTCAGGTCTGTGTACAGTATCTTCTGGGGATTCTTCAGTGCCACAAGGACCTTCACAGCATAACTGCATGTTCTAATTATATAATCACACATTTACACCACTTATGTCATTAAGTATGATTGCATTTGGCATGCTCACACATACTGTGATAGAGCAAAAAATTACTTTGAGAAAAATGATTCAATAGAATCTTAAAAATACATTAAATACAATAATGTATACTTACCAAGATAGAGTATTTACTAAAGACTGAAAATCCCATGATGCACAAATGTTTGCAAAATCTCAGTGTTTTCTTATGCAAGCACTTGTGAAACCTTTGCCATAATTTGGTGCAGTTATTGTTAAACTCATCTGATCTCTGTGCTATATAGAAATAATACTGGTGGTTTAGAACTGTAGTTCTGGATATGGGATTTTGTGTAGGGATTCTACCATTCTCTGTGAAGAGAAGAGCCTCAGTCCAAATAGCCATGCAGATAGGTGCACTCACACTCATTCCCCAGATTTTTTTCATTTGGACTCTGATTTATCTTTTCCTAAAACTGTTGATTTGTGCTAAACAGCTGCTGCCTTTTATTCAGACCTGGCTGGCGTTCAGCGATTTATCTGAAGTTGTGAAGGTAGTCTAAGAGAACTCATCAAAGACTCAGCAAAAACAGTTTCTTAATGGGAAGTAATTTTCCAATTACCATATAACRGAGCTGTAATAATACATTGGAGTATCCTTTGATGTAGCTTAAGGCATACAGTTGCCTAATAAGAATGCCTAATTGTGGAGGTTTCATTGTACACAGCTGAGGAACAATTTTCAATAGCTTCCAAGGTATCATGAGTTACTTTTGACTGAAATTTAAATTCAAGATTATATCATCTAATGAAAATGGAGACATGCTGCATTAGCATAATTATATCTCTCTCTCATTGTAAATATTTATATAACAATACTGCAAAGACCAAATATAGTTATGTGCTTTTATTCCAGTTGGTCKAAACATTCAAGAAAAACTAGTTTTGCAGCAGTTCTAGGAATAGTTTACTTGTCAAATTATGTGTAATCTTTTAGAGGCTTTAAGCTCACCTTTYTAACATAGATTTATTTTTATTCTTCATTTTCTTCTGTTATTTCACTGGGATTTTTAATGGTATTCCATGAAATTTCTTCTACTTCTAAAAAGATTTTTAAAAAGAAAGCCACTTTTTTGTGAAAGTTTCTGTTGGAAAAGCATGTTTATAGAGCTCACCTGTACCTTTCTTTTAAATAGAGACTCGGAGAAGGGACATTGTCTCTAGGTATCTCTCTGAACATATGGCCTGAATTACTCAGCAAAGAATTGAACTACACTGTTTCAGATTGGTTACGGTGGTAAAAACTGCCTCTCACTGCTCTGCAGAAGAGGGATGGATAAAATGCTCTTTGAACAGTCAAGATTTTTTAAAAATGTCAGCGCAGAGGGCTTGCATTTGTGTTTGGCTTTCTAGACCTGCCTCTTGACCTTCTAATTACTTGATTTGAAACAGCACTGAGGGTATAATAAAACTGGAGGTTGTCTCTCGTTTGCTTTATCATAAATTAAAGCTGTTAGTTTGGTGAGGTGAAAGTAAAGGCAGAGTGTTCATTACTGCTCAAGTGACGGCTTGTCAATAGCACTGCCTTTTAGTTTGTTCTAGTCAGCACTTGCTGTGCATTTTGTTGGACCACTGGGAAATAAATACAACAAGATTATACATTTGGAATACCGCAAGAGTTCATGAAGGGAAAAACCAAAAAAAAAACCCCAACCAGATGATAAATTATACACTTGGTAGAAAGTGACATGCTATCTTGTGCTATTAACAACCAGAGATAATTGCAGTGAATTGTAATTGCAGTTTGCAACTTACAGTACAGTGTGTCCAACATCAATCTTAATAGTGAACAAAGCAATTTATATTAAAAGTTAATTCACTTGGTAAGTTTCGGCTGTATACAAGGGAGCTAACAGATGTAGCTTTTCAGAAAGTTCAAAGGCATTTGGAACATGGAGAGAAATGCTAATGTAGTAAGCCTCAGAGAAATATTGCATTACTACTTGTAATGAAAACAAATGTATGCCATTATATCCCAGTTTGTGTTTATTTAATAAACTATGCAGTTTTGTACATTGAAGAAATTCTGTTTCTGAATGTAACAAAACCAGATTTTTACTCATAGATTACACAAGAATAGCAATTACATATGTATATAGCAAATGGGGTCTCGATTTCCATGTATTTGATTCTATATTCAATTTTAACTTAATCCTTTTATGAGTCAGTACTAAAATGAGTGTGTGTGTGTGTTTATACATGTGTATATTACTGGGATTTTTAAATCTGGGTCTTTATTCTGGACTTGTTTAGTAGTGCCCAGGGTATTTTGCTAGGTTGCCTGTTTATAATTACTCTAGATTTTGAGCGATATCTTTAATTGGGTTTAATTAAAATGAAACTGATTTTGGGACAGCCTAACACCCCTTCTCRTGGAGATGATAATCTGGCATTTGCTGACCATCCAGTGGTGCCCTCCTGTCTGGGAGAGCTTCTGCATACCCGCTGACTTTGTTTTGTGGGCTCCAGCATTTCACATTTACTTTAACAAGCACTGCCATTCTCTGAGTGTTGTGGTCAGTCCTCGGTGCCCATCAAATGGCAGAGAATTGCCAGATCTGCAGAGTCATGTTCCAAACACGAGTGCTCTGCTCTGGGACYGACTGCCGGGAGTGTTGGTGGGTGACCGTCCATGCAGTTTAAAAATTCAGGCTGAAAGTGCTGCCATTCTGTGACAGTTGGCAAAGGATGGAAATCTCCAAATTAAAACATAGATTTGTCTAAGTGAGTAATGGCTACGGTTTTAGAACCGGGAGAAACATTGAGAGGGAAGGGAGGATGYTTTAGTGTCACCTTACAGATTCCCCCCTCGTTCAGAGGGTTCATCCCACAGAAGGGAGCAGTGCTCCACATTTTGTACCATCTTGCTTTTTCATAAATGGCTTGTCTTTACCAGAGAGCAGAGTGAGTTCATACATAAGCCTTGTCTAGGTTTTCACCTAGTGTGAACTGYTTTAGTTCTCCTGAATTCAGTGGAACAAAGACATTTAACACTGAGTAATTGATTCTCACAGGAGTTTGGGGAGTAGCTGAAAAGCTGGACTGAGGCTATTTTTCTTCTTCGTGACATTATTTTTGTTAGGTAGGTGAGAATGTGTAATTCAGAACCTACAGTCTTGCTTAGATGTATGGCTTGGAGCTTTGCTTGTCTCTGCTGAAAGAGATGCAGAGTTACTCTAATTATTTGATCATTAAAGTTTTAATRTGGAGGTAAACTAGCAGGATGAAGTAGCACACTTTGAAACTGTATTATAAATACCTGCCTTTTTAATTTTTTTTTTTTTTTAATTTTTAGAATGAGATACAGAAGATAGAAAAATCTTTGCTTTTTGGTGGTAATTAATTTTCTCCTGTAAAACAACATACTGAATCTGACATAAATTGGCAGGAAAGGTAATTTGAGAAACACACCTTAGAAATGTTACATATAATTTTCCATTTGTCTTAGCAAAAGTCATCTGTAGATCTAAGGGATGTTTTGACAGCCAGGCATTCTGGATGTGCATTATCCAATTCAAAATATTTTTGTTTACTTTTTCATAGGTAATAGTGGAATCATTAAAAGTGCAGAAAATTATATTTTACTTCATTTTGTCAGGAGCGAGTTTCTGCATATGTGAGCTACACTGAGTAGTAGTGTGAGTGAGTAGTGTAATTCATTTTCCAGAGAAGGGCATGTGGTGCTGCCTGTTTATATCTATTTTATATGTCATTATAGAAATTGAGTCCTTCCCTTGGATTTGTAAGTGCATATTCCGTGTATTATTCTGCTAGAAGAGCACCTATCCAAAAAAGCCATGAAAGCAAATTAATGTGGTGCCAGGGCACCCAGGGCTGTGTCTGGGCAGCTGTTCCAGATGTGTGGGTGCCTTGGAGTGATGACCCTTGCACTGGGTGCTGGTGGAGCCTGCCTGGCAGGGATTTGCCTTCCCTCTCTGCAGGCAGCACTGGTGACACAGCAGCACGAGGCTGGGCAGCACAGGCTGGAATGGATTAAAATTGTTTTGCAGGAAAAAAATAGTTGGAAAACACAAAGCGTCAAAATTTTGAAAAGCTCAGCAGTCAAGACCTTTTGTTTAACAATCTGGTTAAAGGAGACAGGTTCTCACAGGAGTKCACGTACTGTGTATGTACTTACTCTCCTTATATACACATTCCATAAAAAGGTGTGCCTGTCTTCTTCCCCAGGCACTCTTCAAAAAATGTCAAAAGTGCAATTATACAAATAGATTACTTAGGACYCTTCATTCATCTAGAAATTAACATAAATCTTAATCTGGGAACAAACTTTATTCCTAGCTTTTATTGTCTCCCAYCAGAACAGTAAAATGGCCAGACATCAAAATTACTGAGCTTAGAAACTCTTCACCCAGAACAGAATTTATTTGGTTTTTGCACAAGCATAGCCGTAGAAGAAAAATTCCTGAAAATTAGTCTTGTGAGTCAGATGTAGCTTATGCCCTTTCTTTGTGGAAGTGATCTAACTTTGTCCATTAATAAGAATGTTTAGCATTAATTTGTAGTGTGTTTAGCACCTATTTCAGWGAAGAAGTTGCCAAGTGTTAAAAAAAGAAACTTGGTGTCAGGAATTTATTAATAATGAAAATGAGCAACGTGGGAAAAGCCTGAAGGGTTCTACAAGATAAGTAATGGAGCATGCCATGAAAGACCTTTTAATGTAATTGAAATTGAAATAATTTACAGTATTCCTGAAATAGAAAAATGTAAGTAACAGAAGGATCTGCACTGGTTTTTTTAGTTCTTCAAAACTGAAATATATTAGGGATAAGGAGAGGAACAGAAAGCAGAAGACATTGACTAGCAACTCCTTTTAAAATATTAGGGTACTAGAATGGGATTAACTGGTTTGCAAGTGTAGTTGGASAAATAAAAACAGAAAGCTTTATAATTGTAAATTCTAAGTTCCTACTATTTCTTTGCAACATTCCAAGAAATTGTGTGCACACAGGGTAATACTTGCACATTTTGGTCAAAATTCAGTACCTTCAGCTATAGTTTCATGTTTGCATTCTGTGTTCACTAATACAAATATCATTATGTTATTCCTCCTGTAATACTTTTTGGCAGTAGAGCTCTGAACAATTTACTAAGAGGTAAATAATATTTCATGTTATATTTCAGGAAACTGATGAACAGATATCTCATCCAAAATGGCTTTGAAATATTGTGGTGYGTGACTTTATTTAACAACTTTTAGTTATCTTTTCAAACAGTAAAACCAGCATGCTATTTGGAATGCACACCTCATAATGGAAATTAAAAATATGCATTACAAGAAACAAGATTGCTGAGACCGTTGTCTGAGAGCAATTTGCTGAAAGCATTTGGCCATTCTTGCAAAATAAGGATGTGTTAAAAAAAAAAAAAATTATATTCCTGTAAGGAATTTTAATAAGATTYTCTTCAAACTTGAACCTAGTTCCAGTTCTTAGGACTTTTGTGGGAAAAAACAAGTTAACTCYGGTTACATCAAGACAAATGAAACCAGGTCAAGAAACCCAGCTTCTCCACAACTATAGTCTGTAAAAACACGATCCAGCCTGAACATTTGGTGTGGTGTCTGTGCTAGGAAGAAGCATGAACAATTCTGGTAAAGCAGTGAAAATAGGAATTTGGGGTTTGGAGGGTTTTTTTGCTATTATGAAATGTGCAAAACGGGTGAAGTTATTGTGAGCTGGATGTTTGCTGCAGTGCGTTTGTTTCTCAGATCGTGAGTCCATCTCTGCTTTTAGGCATYAGAAAAGAGATGTCGGTGGGGATATTTTGTTTTCAAAGTAAATACACAAGTAGCAGGTTAAACAAAGAAAAGTTTAGGTTATTAAATAAAGTTCCAATACTTCTTACCCGCTCGAGATATTTGCAGYAAGTTCTCTGGAGTAGAAAATGAAGGGAATGTGCCATGCAATTTTTCTTTAGCCTTTTTGCAATGCAACAGGGCAATCGATACAAATCTTTGCAGTAATCATATATTGATTTTCCTAGAATATAACTCCATTTAAAGCATTTTTATCCCCAGGAGTGAAAGCTTTGGAGGCTATCAAAGGAGGAAGTAGCTTTCCTTGACCCCATCTGCAGTTCACATTGATTAACAGAGGCTAGGTAAAATAAATAAATATGTGTGAGAGAGAATAAAGAAGAAAGAGTCACAGAAAGGTTAATACTGGCTGGGGAGAAACATAATTATAGTGCATTAGGGTTTTTGTAAAATTATTAGGTCAGGATAAGCTAACAAGTGACTTGGAGAAGGTGGATTCTTCATTAAGTCAGAGCCAAATACTGCAATACCTATTTTTCACTGGCTGTGCTGCAAATTCAAATAATGTGGAGCTTTATAACGATCTGCCCCTGTGCTCATGCAGGTATCAGGACAGTGAAATTGAGTTGAAACTGGTAGATTTTCACTTTACCCTGTAATGGAATGTCCATTATGATATACTGAGCCTGGGACAAATTCATAGTGAGTGTGCAGAGGTGGCATTGAAAGAAGCTTGATGAATCCATGACTTTTCATTAGCATTAATTGTGGAAATGCTTTTGTTGYAGATGGTTTTTTAAAGTTGCAAAAGCACAGTGGATTTGTTTTAATTTTCATTTAATTTTATAAAATAYTATAAATAATGCAGGATATTCTTTTAATATAATTTTAGTAACACTGAAGCGAGTTTCTCCTACTTTTGTGTACTGATTACAGTTTTCAGGTTTTACCCACTTGTTTTATTCACTGGAACTGCAAGGTAGATGATACCACATCTCATGCAAGTGTCACACTCCCCTGCGAGACAATGAAACCAAAGCTGTGCAATAAGTGGAGGCCATGTGCCATAGTTTTGGAATCAGATTTTTTCCTCAAAAGCAGTAATTTTTGGATTTTCTGATTCATCTCAGCTGCCCCGTAAGTCCCTGCAGCCCATCCCRTGCATCTTTCAGCTCTGTACTTTCAGTCTGCCAGTTTTACCTCCTCTCCTGCCACTGTGGTGATTTCCTGGCCCTTGTCCTCCCTTCCCTATGTTTTTGTGACTGAAGCTAAGTTCTCATAGATCAGCCTTTATTAAATTAAAAGGTRCATGTAGCCTCATTATCATTTGCAGAGTGTTGTAGTTGATACTGTTTATTTTACCAGCAGCTTCAGAGCTTTTTTGCTTCAGGCAAAGCGACTACTACACATTGTCAGATAAAGTACCTTATCTGTCAGCAGCACTCTTGTGAATTAATCATAATTCAATGGGTTTACTAATCAAGATTTGAGATGAATGTTTTGATAGAGCAATCAGATTTGTCCAATCTATCATTACTTGACAGTTGCTTCAGGCAGAGTGCTAACTTGGCATTGGGACCTGGTTTGGATCAGTTTGGCATGGCCCCACCAGTCAGTGGCATCAGTTACCTCAACAATGGACTTCTGCATAGATACTGATTATAGTTCTTTTTCACTTTTGAGAGAGACTGGAGTGAGGCTGAGATCAGGCAGCTCAAACCTACCCTGTTCCACATTATCAAAACATTTTTGAACCAGGAGTTCACTTTGTAATTTTCACAAATAACAAAAACTACTCCAAGCTCATTGACAAATCTGAGACATGATTTATGGTAGCATATGCAAACACAGCTCAGGACTGAAAGGGTCAATGGAATAGAAAGAAGATAAAGTTAATATATTGTTAAGTGTTGCTAATTATGAATCAAGTCACGTCTGATGTCACTAAAATTTGTTCTTTATTTTGCCCAGTTAAACATTCTTGGGGGTAATTTACAACATAGCTTGCAGCAGTTTCCTCAATTTGAAAGCATAAATGAAGGCTTTCATTGTATATTGACATATTTTTCTTGTTAAGCAATGTTTAAAGTACTGATACAAGGTGCTGTAATAGTGGGTTAGACTGCAAGTGCAAGTTTGGTACATTGTAGTCAATAATGCATTAGTGTGGGAAAATGAAGAAGAGAATTGATGTCTTTGGTTTTTTTGTTGTTTTTTTTTTTAACATGGGTGGAGAAGAATGAAAAAAAAAAAAAGCCTTCAAGCATCCATAGCTAAATATAGACCTATTCTCCTATTTAATGTAATTTTAGGGTGTGTGTTAGTAGTATGAGCACAATATATGTGTGGACTTCCAGTTTCATCATTGTTTCAATGTGTATTCTTTCTCTGATGCTGATCTTATGGTGCTTGTGACTCTGGGGGTYAGATGGCACATCCAGGGTGATGTGATGGGAAGAACTCTGTGCTCTGTACAGACTGTGGCTGTAGCTGGTGCTTGTTCTTGTGAGCAGGTACAGAGAACTGCCCACCCACTGCATGCCCTTGGAGCTAAAAACAAAGTTAAAACTGATCCTTTACCAATGGGATGACAGCTCTTCTGTCTGCTTCTCTTTCAATAGTTTGAAAACTTGAAATACATTAGGTAAAAGAGGCAAAAAGTGCTAGTTCTAATATAGAGACTCAGCCTTAAGCCTCAAAAACCAAAAATGTGCAGGCTTGACATTTTATGTGGCAGAACTCAGCGTCCAAATGCCTTTACTGTTCCAGTTGTGAAGGAGTTTAATACAATGTCAGGGTAAGTTGCATTGCTAATATTTTAGTATCAACATCATTTAATTATGAGTTCAGAAGACTGGTATATTTGTGTTCATTTGATGCTAAATGAACAATCAGAATGCAGGATCTTTGCAGCCCTGCTTTAGCTGCTTTTCTGGAATGATCAGAAGCTCACTGACTTTCAGAATACCTGCACAGCTGCTTTCTAAAGACCTGCTGCAAATAATTCTTGAAACCTGCACTGCAAYAAGGCTGCCAGCAGCACTAAGGAGTATTGGCAGGTGAACTGAGTCGCAGTCTAGTGCTCACCCGACCTGTATTGAATCTGTGGCAGACAGTGAGGACAATAACTCCTYTCAGTAGTGATCAATGAGATTCTTTTCTGGTTAACTTCAGCACAACTGGAATGCTTTCAGTATCTGCTGCTTGTCAGGGGGAACGTTCCTGTGTCATCTAGTAAAGCAGCACTGACTAGTAAAAAAACTCTAAAGTGATGCTCAAGTGCAAGGAAAAATGTACCTGTAATTTCAACATTTTGGGTGTTTTTTAGCATTGCCTTCCAAATTAACAAAAAAAAGTACAATTTTATGGCTTTTATTTTAAAAAKAATTTTTGCATTTTTGCCAGTCACTACTGTGCTAAAAGCCAAAGTGAATATTATTTGTACTCACTGCTCATAAAATACTATAGGCCTGTTTCTGTGGAGTGATGAGAATTACATTGACTTTGCCACCACAGGATTCCTTCTAATATCCTGTCAACATTCTCGTGCCCTGCATTTACTGCTGTGCTCAAATCCCATCTCTCCATAACATTTAAAAGGCATAATGAAAGAGCATCTTTGCCAATACCAAACTACCCCATTGTTTCATTTGTGTCCTRAACTGCTGTTGATTACTTTGCAACTTCCCTCTACCTGGTAAACTACCTGGTGAGAATTTTTCCTGTGCAAATTTAGATGAAGAAAGCTTTTTGATGATCAATGAAGTACCGTGTATGTAAAGTGGTTAATTAAATTTCTTCCCTTCCTCCATCAAWTTCTGCAAGTTAAAAATCCCATTCTGAGGTTCTCCACTCACTCAAAMCCCTAGAGCCTCAACACTCACCTTTGACTTTATTTTCTTCTTGATAGAATCTATCATGACATGCAAGAGTGCCTTGCTGATGTGAGATGAATGATGGTCCTTCATGCTTACTACAATAACATGAGATTAACTTACATCAAAGATTCGCTGGAGTTATTAAGAGTAGGCAGCCTCCCCATACTTAATATATCTGGATTTTTTTTTTCTCTCTTTTGCTAGTTAACATATCAAACTAATAACTAGCAATGAGTCATCCTGCTTTTTTTTTTTCTTTTAGAGTGCTAATAAATGTATATGAGTTGACAGTTTTATAATGGTGAAGAGATAAAAAATGTTCTTGGTAAAAAGATGCTCTGTGTGAATACTTGTGTGCATTTCTGTTCACATGGTCATATATCTAACACCTGTGTGATCCCTCAGGCAATTCAGTCACTCATTTTTCCTGCCAATTTGCTTGCTTCATTTTGATCTATGTTTGCTATCATTTGTCAACTGACACCTTTAGCATGTTTTCACATCAGTTGTTTTGAGAACATGAATGCTGATAATTACATCAGTGCTGCCCCATTGCAGAAGTATAGACCAGACAGTCTCCTGGGACTGTTTTTTTATAAGTTATTTAACAGTTATTAATTTCTAATTTTCTTATGTTGCAAAATTTCTGGTTGCTTCTCCATTTCTCTCATTGCAGGTTTTTGGTAGTAACTATGGCTCCTCTGTTAATTGCAKGTAACCATGGCTCCAGTATTCGAGCTTTTGGTTGGGTCTTGTTTCCAGTTGTACGTTTGTTGCCTCTCTTAGATGGATGTCAAAGATCTAAAAAATAGTCTCAGGTTTCCAGTGCCTCAGTTTTTCTCAACTTCCTTAGTTTAAAGCAAAATTCCCCAGAGTTTGTGCATGCACATGACCGCCATCTCTGCATTCCTAAATTTCTATGAAAGACCACTCTTTTTCCAGACTTACTGAGATTCCCTAAGGGCTTCATGCAAATATTCATAATAGTGTTCTTTGTAATTTCTGGGTTTTTCTCATTACCATGGTAGTTCYATCATCCAGTTCCAGGTGCTGGTTRTYCTTTCTGTGAGAGCAATCKTSTCTCTAGCWTTCACTTTTTTAAATGAGTGTAGGTGAGATCTAAACAGTAATTGTGGTTCTTATTCATATATGGCTTTGCACAAACAAGATATCCCAGAAGACTCCTTGCCAAAGTTAATTTTAATTTTAGTCAGCTGATTCATACGGTTTTCTTCCCCAAACCTCATGCCTTGAGAATGGAAGCATTCTGTGCAAGGAGTAACTTGTTTTTCTGTGTACGTGGGACTGAGCACTGCACCCAGATATTGTCTTTTTATTTAGACAAAGATCTAAAGGCATCATGAAATGAGGCAGAAACTCTCAACAGTCACATCACTGTACCAGAAACTCATTTTCTATCTAAGCAGTAGGTGAAGCTCCTTAAGACAAATTTTAAATAAAACAAGAATTGTTCCAGTAGTGTTAAACAGTGCCACTGCGTTAAAAGAGACTTACCCCCAAGGGGCTTATTACCACAATTTTCCAAGTCTTTAATTTATTATGTGCTCGGTGTTTTACTGCCTTTCCCAGATTTTAGTTATCTCAGCCCCACTCTTGAGTGCTGAAAGGTCAAGAGGTGCACTGCAAAGGCTGTGAKTGTAAAGGCACATCAATGCTAAAATGTTTAGACTCTTTGAAATCAAGGAATACAATATAAAGCTGTTTACTTCTGAAGTGCTTATGCATATTTGAAATCTGACATTAAGCACCTTTAAATGGGCAAATTTTAATTAATTATTAATAAATAATTAGCATTTACCTTTTTGTTTATGCATTTCTTCATAAGTGTCTTGGATAGGATTTACTGAGATTTCAGTATGGGTCCGTCAGTTTTTCAGCCTGAAATTTAAATGTATTAGTTGTGGGGTTATGCCTTAACATTTTTTTTTTTAATTAAAATTTTGACTATTTAGTATATCTTCCACAARGAGACAAAGTGAAAAGCCATTCACAACAACAAAAATGCAGTTTCTTGTGCAGTCTGCAAACACTTCAATGTGCATGTGTTATAAGGGACACACACTTTTGTTTAAAAATACAAATAAATCAATATAAAATTTTACATAGCACCTTTTATCCCCAAGGATCCCAAAGTACTTCAGAAAATTCTTAACATGTTGGATCATCTAGCATACCACTAGAGTATTGGCACCTGTGGTACAGAACACAGTGGCCTTTAAAAGAAGTAAAATTCTTTGTAAAAATATAGATACAAAATATGATAAGCACCCAGGTCAACTGCCACTTAAGTCTTCCCATCGAGTCTGGTGGGAGTACMCAAGAACAAATTCAGGATATGTCACCATTTTATATGGCAGATTGGAAAGAAAAGCCTTTTCCGCTTTTCTCCCCCCAAAAATCTGTAGTTTTACAGTATCATTAATTACTGCTTCTGATTTCAGAGCTTATGGAGACTTTTAAAAATCCTTTCAGTTTAACTTCAGCTGTACCTCAGTTTGCACTGCCCAGCTCTCCTTTCCCTGGGAAGGGACAGGGTTTGGGGTAGAGGAGCTGCTGTCACCTGGAGATGGGGAGCAGATGGGATGGAGTTAGTGCTGCAGGGTAGCACCACTGGGGATAACTCTTTTCTAGGAAAAGTGTGCCCTTTATCATGAACAAATGATCTTGGTGAAGACCTCTGATAATGTGTAATATATTATCTTTATTAAAAATGTATTTCACTTGATTTGTCATAATAACCACTTGATGGAAGAGGTGGAAAATACTCTTCAGAAAGTCCAGTGGATTTAGCTTAGCTTTGAGAAACTTGGTACCCAGTAGCCAGCCCAGGCATGTTTTTAACTCCTGGGAAACATGTGTGAAAGAGGTTTTTAATTTCTGATGTAATGGTCTTGGTTAAGAAACCTAATTTTTTTTGGTAGTTGCATGAATGAGTTTAATTTTTATAATTAAAATACTTTGATTAATTTGTTTCATTTCACTGAAAATGTCAACAACATTGATTACATTTAGATATTTTTCAGTCGAAAGCAAGTGGTAAATGTTTTTGTAAATGAATTCATCTGTTGTTAAGAGAACATACARGTGTAAAAGAAAGCAGAGTTAATTTGTTTCTTACCCTACTGACCATCTTGCTAATATTCACCATCCCTTTGTAGMACAAATTACCAACTCTAGTACCTGAAGTCCCAGAACTATGTTGGCATTCTTACAGGGCCTTTTTTTTAATACATCTGTGGCTTGGGAATGTTTCCACACCCAACCTGTCTTCCTCAAAATCCTCTCCAAACAGATGTAGTTTTAAATCATGATTAGTTTTTATCTGAGATGAATGTTTAGTTACCTTTGCAGCCCCTGCAAAGGTCTTAGCAGAGTGGGATGGAAGTGGAATAATTACTTAATGTCATTACATATAATGTAAACSCAGCTAGGAGCCTAAAATGTGGTTCTTTTTTTTTTCTAAATTCTTCTCCTTACAAAGGTGAAGGGCAGGTGGGAATAAGGAGACATTGCTATAGGAAATAATTAAAGAAATATCCATGATTGTGTTGTATCAGTTTCATTGATTTCWTGCAAACTAATGGTTTTTGCATGTTTTTAGACAAGCTGGTTGGGTGTCATAAGAAATTAATATGCTTTGGAAGATGTCCAAAAYGCTTTTATTTTAACACAAGTGATTAAATATTCTGTAGTTAAAATAGGTGGCAGCTGAGTGTTGRTYRGGGTAGGATAAATCAGAACTAATATTAATAACTTCCTTATGTTCTGCATGGGCAAAATTTCAAGTCAATGATAAAATATTGTTAATCAGTGGATTGATTTGACCATAAAGCAGTTGTACATTGATGCAATCGAAGCATTAAATTTGAACATTGTCATCTCTGTGTGTCTGAGGTCTGAAAGCATTGCACACTCTGAATTCCCCTCTGAASTCCCTTCTTAAGGGAGATATTCCCCCTCTACAGAATGGAAAGGGTAAAAGTTCTCTAATGAATTTGATGCAAGATGATCAAAGCAGATCATCCAAGTATGCAGGAGCTACTGTACCAGTCATATCTCTGCCAATGGCCCTTGCTGTCTGCCTGTCACTGAACTGCAAAGGGAGGGAGGGAGGGGAAAAGTTCAGAGGACAAAGTAACGTGGTGAGATTATATTCCCAGACACATTCATGATATTTGAGTCATACCTGAAATGGTATATCTCAGTATTAMGCAGTAATTTTGGATGTGTGACTTTGAGCTGGAAGTTGTAGTTCAGGAGATACTGAGGTCCAGGTTTAATTCTTCAGGAAGGATTGTTTGGATGTTTGGTGTATTGACATTGGCCATACACTGATCCAGAACCCAAAGCTTTGTCAGTTGTGAACAGCTGATCTTTTCCTCTTAGAAGTGGGTTTTCATCAGATGGTCTTTCATGACAAAGGAGTTGARCTGAGATTAGAGGACTTATTGTTTAGTTCAAAATAAAAGGACATTTGAATCTAAGCACATGGGAAAATGTCTACTCTTTGCCTCTTAACACCTCTCAAATCCATTGGAATATGTTTATTAGTTCTCTGAAGACTGAAAAGGCTTTGAATTGTCARTGGCACATGTACTCACACACGCAAATCTGAGAGAAGCTGGAACTTTTTTTTTGTTTTGACTGGCACTTGCAAGACATCAGCTAAGTAAAATGCAGTATGCAATGCAGTAGGTAGCTGTGAACAATTTCCTCCTCCTTTTTTCGTGTTCATATTTTATTTACTGTAGCTTGCTCTCAGTGCTCCAAATAATCTTAAAATAAATCTGATCCTATTTGATAAGACCAACATTTTCTTCCCATCCTCTCCAAATCCAATCAAATTCCTTATCAACCTAAAAATAATCAGAGCAAGTGTCTTGAGAATTCCCCACAGCCATTACCTGACTTTGCCCAGAATATTTCCTCATGTCTTAGGGAGAAGAAAGTGCCAAAAAAAAATGCCAATAGTCTGCCTTCAAAGAAAGAGATCTCACTCACTGACTGATGTTGCTTCTCCTGGGGCTTCTTTTGTGAGCATTTGCYATTGTGGGCAAACTAAAAAGAGAGGAAGGGCATCTAGACAGGGAATTTCCCCCAAGTTTTAGAAATATACAGGAAAAACTGCATTTTAGAAAGTGCTTAGACAACWGCAGTAAATAGAAATTTCCATTGCAAAGCTTTGTCATGTTTAGGGAACCACCACTTAGACAAATTGCACACTGGTTACCTTTTCCAAATAGACTTATTATAGATACAAAACATGAGAATTATCACTGCCATGTTTTCTAGTGTAAATGAAGAAGTATTCATTCAGCAGAAATCAAAACCAAASCAAAGCAGGTGGTGTGGTGTCCATTGCCAGCGAGGGAACAATTCTGGAGCATGGCAGAGCTGCTTCCATAAGCAAAGTTGGTGGATCTTGACTCAGTAAGGCTCTGTTGTATTGTTCAACATCCCAAATGAAGTCTGAACAATTCAAGAATGAAAGACTGGATTTAACTGTATTTTTTCAAATCTATGCACATTATAATAACGTATAGGACTCCATCTCTAATTGTGGTAACATTGTGTGGGGTTATGAACAGGGGCCCAAGTGACTGAAATCAGCTGAAATGAATGGCCCTTTCTGTAGACACAGCCATAAAGGAAAGAGAGACTTTCTCAAGGCCATCTAGAAGGTTCCTGGTCATGCCAAGGAGAAGCATCACCCTTTTTGGAATGTCACTCCACATCTCTGTCTGCTGGGGCTCACTGCCCACCTCGTATGGAGAGATGTTCCACCTTCCTTCAGGTCAGCTCTTTGATTCATGAGCTCTGAACATAATTGAATGGTGCTGTAGATGTAGGAGGTGAGTTTAATATTTTTTAGCTCTATAAAATGTAATTTTATATTTTATTTTTCAATGAATGACATGAACTCAATGGGAAAGCTGCCATTTTACTCATGAGTGTTTTTTTTTCCTTTTTTGAGCTCAGCAAAAACAACAGTAAGGGCCAAGTAATTTGATCACCATTATGTGTAGTAATTTGTCTGAAGTTATTTTCTCATGTGCTTCTGAAAACACAACAGAACAGGTAGAGGGGGAAATTTACAGCTATTTTTAATAATTTATTTTAGCATTGACATGTGACAGAAMATCTCCATTTGAGCTCAGAGGTTGAAAGCTATTTCATAGCAAAAGGAAAAGACTTGCTTTGCACTGGGCTCTTAATACAGAATGCTTAAAGCAGCAGAACATTACTAAAACTGCATGAAATAAATACAAATATATGGAGGGGATTTGGGAAATGCAGTTTGTGAATGCATCTATAAGAGGACAGAAATGAAACCTGTGGTATTTGGGTAGAGTTTGTTCCTTAGGCTGCAAACTGCTTTTAGATCCATAGGCTTCTCTCATCTTCAGTACAAAGGGGTTTGTGCACAGGGGAGGAGAGAGATGTGTCCCTTTATGATGAGTGAATTCAGGGTTTGGCTACACATAAGCACTGTTCTATTAGCACAGCCCAAGACCAAAGGTATTGCAAATTAATTGAACAAAAGAATTTGTGTACAGTTGGCATGTCTGTTCTTATGTGAATCAAAAGGAGGAATTGGGCAGAGCTCCTTTTAGGARGGAAAGAAAAACATATGTTAGTTATTGTATTGAGAGGATGTTTTTATGAGAAAAGGGGATGCTGCTTCATTAATAACTGACATGTCACACCAATTCTGGTAGGTCTGATAGATTAAACAGGAACCTCTCATTATTCAAACAGCTGAAATGTATTGGCTGCTTTACCCACCTAATATTTATTCCTTGCACAGTATAACTACAAAATTGACATCTTCTTTTAAAATTGTTTAGCTGTAATAAATATAAAACTTTCACTGCTGATGTAAAGCATTGCTAGCTGGCATCATTTCCTATCCCTTTTTAATTATTCTTGACACTGTGGAGAAACATCTAATATAAATCTGTAATGTGCTCTGATGACAAACTACACGGTTGGAAGACCATGTAATCTCTCCACAATTAATTAAAGTGCACAGAGCTGCTTTTTTTTCCCTTTTTTTTTTTCCTTATTTTCCACCCCCCCTCAGCAACCAGATGCCATTGACTGGCTCAAATAACACTGCTGTCAACTGTAAAAAATTAAGATCCAAACCCTAAGAAAAGTACTTAAATAAAGAAACCAGATGCCAGGTTACTTTTTGATATTATGGCATACATCTTGGTGGAAGGCACTATTGTTCAACATCTGTAGCTTTACATACCTAATTACTGACATAGCAAATCTGTTGGCAGTTTATTTCCACAAGTATCTGTCACTTCAGCAAATCCTTTATTGAGAACTGAACGATGCCAATCAGTGTGAATAGTTCACCAGCACGCCTGGAGCAATGAAATTAAGGAGGATTTGGCTGCTGTTTGTTCAGTGGGCACAGCCTTTTGTTTTTGAATGGATGTGAATCTGCTTCAGAAGAGCTKCAGCTCTGGGCTAGGAGCACTCAGCAGTCCTGTAAGGCTTGTGGACACGTGGGGTCGATCAAATGCAAATTAATAACAATTTTTAGGCCACAAAAGAATGTTGTTGTAACATTTATTGACTGTAATAATGCTGTGGATGGAAGGCAGGTTAATAAAAAGTGTTTATTAAATATTATTGTATCACCATATGACTTTTKGTGGTGAAGTCTACAGCCACAAGAAACTGCAGGTGCAGGTTAACTTGCAAGATAGCAGCAAAAGTTCAGATAKTATTAATTACCATTAAGAAGAAAGAATTTCATAAACACAATCATTTTTTGTTGACATTACTGTATGCAAAAAAAATCACAAAATCACCTCAAATTTATATATAACATGGCTCTTTCCATATAAATGTTTGAAATATTTTAATGGGCTTTCTGCTGTTTCTTTAACTATAGAATGAAAAGGCTGATATGGTGGTGTCATGTTTTCCTATCCATCTGGTGGGTGCATTTAGATCAACAAAATTAAAATATTTTGGRGTCACAGTTATTTGGGAAACTCCACTATTGCAGTTCATTTCCTTGCTGTGTGGTGTATTTTCTGAAAGAAATTAGTGCTATTGCTAGAGACAGAGGAGGGTTTTACTGCTGCAAGACAGTTGGCACAGCTAGAACCTAAACTTCCTTACTTGTTAATGTTTCTCTTGGAGAGGAAACTCCKTTTTAGCACACTTTCTGATTCAGCTTACAGTGCTTCCACGGAAAAGTTATTTAGAATAGAACAAAGTTATTTAAAAACTACAGAGTAATTCCTAAATGGGGAATATGGATGCAGTGTGATGGTGCAAATCCATATGAAACTGATACAAGCAATGGATAAGCTTTTCTTTTCTGGTTATTTTTGCCATGTTTTTTAAAACACTTTTGTGTTCTGTCAAGGGGTTTAGTGTATCCTCAATTATTACATTCTTCTGAATCATCTTATTTGCAGTTATATACAGTGTAATCACGTTTTTTATACTTGCATTATGGTTGAGGGGTTAGAAACTGTTACAAACTGTGGGTCAAATTTCACTATCAAGTACCTCCAACAAATCCCATTAGTTTCACCCATTTTAGTGGGCTGTGACAGCACGTAGAGACCCAGATGAATGTGTTCACATGCACGACAATCCTTGCAAACATTGAGGATCAGACAGAGCACCCACAGCACACAACAGGCAGGGGACACTTCTCACTGCAGAAATCCMGAATAGAGCATAAAACTCATGCATTAAAAACATTCCACTTTGRGCAAAATCAACATTCTAAGGGCACAGGAATTGCCAGGGGATTTTAGTCACCACAAATGGTTAGGAACTTGGTTTTACATCTCGTCTGACCAATAGTTTGACGCGCTGTGGTTTTTGCTTTTCTGTAACAACATGTTTCTTGGATCGTTTAAAGTATTTGGCTTGCAACACCTCTGAGGCATGGGTTAGCTCGCAGTAATGCATACTTTGATGTGTCTTATTGTTAAATTATATAGTGAGTACAATATTTCATTTTATTTAATACAAATCATTTTTATTTACTTAAAAGGGGCAAGCTGTCTTATTATATGTGTTTGGCTTAGAAACAAAGGAATTATATTCTTTTAAGAGGTGTTTTACAGTTTATGGTTACTGAGAGAATAAATGGCCTTTAATAGGCATTTATATAAGTGGGATCCATGTCTCCACTCTATTATATATTTTCAAATAATTAAAAGTGCTATACAAATGCTATGTGATAGCCCTCCAAAAAAAAAAAAAAAAAAAAAAAAAAAAAAAAGGGAAAACTCATGTGGTTTAAGATACCAGGGAAAAAATCCTGGTTTTTGGGGAGGGGGGAGAAAGAAAGGTTTATTAGGGTAATTTAATTTCTACTGATGCTACAAACATGCATKGGATGAGGATGTGGGAGTTCAAATGCAGACRCTGCTTGCCCTGTTCCCCATGGTGACCTGTTCTTCATTGAGACAGTCAATTGACACAGACGCCAGTGCATTTATTACTGAGTCTACTGTAAATGAGACTTTCAGTCTTGCCAGGGATGGATATTTTTCCTGTGTTCACCACTATCACACATCACGTTTGAGGACGGGGAAAAGGAACTTTTAAAACAATAATATCAAACAACTTGGAAAAAATGTTAAATATTACCATATGAAGAACTGATTAAATTTGTATGGTTTTCTTTCAGTAAAAATTGATATGTGATGAAACACAGTGCAGCTGGATAACTTGTTTTGGCTAACGTTCCAGTGTTCTCTGATCTCTTTACCCAGCTATATATAAAAAAGAAACCATATCAGCATCCTTGTTCCTGCTGTACAGGCTCTGACATAAATGCCCCCTTTYGGTTTGCCCCATGCCATCTGGACTGTAAAAAACTGAACATGAGTTTGCCAGTGAGGTACTTCACTATATATCTTCTTCATATTCCGATCTACTCTYAAATATCATTTTTGTCAGTCTGTTCATTGCAGTTTTCATGCACTCCATCAGTGSTGGAGAACCAAGAGCAGATGCTGCTAATGTTTGCTTTTCAGTGTAGCCCAGAGAAAAGTTTTTTCTGATAGCTGGGAGCCAAAGACTAGGTCCTCTATTCAGACATTGTCTTGTTCATTCCCTCAGCCTTCATGGGGTCTTATGCAAAGTCATTAATTAGTGAAAATGCAACAGTCATTACCTCTTCCTGTTTCATTGCAATACAGTTTTCTTACTTGCTTGTGTGTATACTGGGTTTAGGACTGCAGTAATTTTTGTGTGTTGCAGAAATTCAGGAGCATTTCTTCCATGAGGATAATATGTTCAAAAAGTCAGCTCATTTTCAAAAATGCATAAAAGCTCTGTCAAAATAATAASCTTGTGTTTGTCAATATCAGAGGTTATTTTAAAATTCATGTTTCTTATGAATATTCCTCAGCACCTGAAATGCAGGATTGTGAGTTTAGGCTAGTTTGCTTACTTTAAATTCCTTTCTTCAGCCAAATGTCCTTATATTGCAGGCTTTTTGGCTGGCACAGGAAGATCAGACTTCCTGCTCATTGATGTAAATAGAATTTTTCTTTTATTTTGGGAGTGGCAGGGGGTTGCTACAAAGTTTAATTTTCCATTTTGTTAACTAAGAACATATGCCAAGGGTCTTGGACTCTCTGAAGTACTGACTGACATAAAATATAATGGCAATCCAGCATGGGCTGTGGCTGAAGAATTTTGGATATTGTCCCACTAGATACTGGAAGACTGCAGATTTTTTTAACTGGGATAGATAGCACGGGTAATTTGCTCTTCACTTTGGCACACTCTGTTTAATTGCAACTACAGCAGAGCAAAACCATCTGCGAAAGTGATCAAGGTCGTAGGTTTTGAGTTATGAACATTAGGGAAAGTCATGGATGCAGTCGTTGTTGTCACTGGTGGCGGTGGAGCCCCGTGGAGCGCTCCCCGTGCCGCTGTCTCATTGTTTGACAAGTGCCAACCATGTGCTGCATCCCTGCCAGTGCCAGTGCTGWGCTGCTGCAGCTGCCACCACTGTGCTGCTTCTGCTTGCTCTGCTTGACACTCTTGTTCCTAACTCTTCCGTATTTTTCAAGGGTGTTTGGTGCAGCCCTGCGTTGGAAAATAGGGTAAAAAACAAAGGAAGTCTGCGTAGCCAGGGTAGAGTCAAGTCAGGAACATCTGGAGYGGTGAGGTTTTCCACACTTTGTAACACAGAGCTGTGTTCTAGMCATTTTAATCAGATTTTCTGCTTTTGATGCTATCAGAACATTCTTTGCTTAGGAAAAGTTTGTGCCTGTGGCATCCTCGGGTTGTCCATGAGGACTGCAAAAGAAAGGTTCCTCTGCCTTTGTTTTGTCACTGCTCATTACTCTCCGTTAGCTTTCAAATTGCTCTTCATTCTCAGTCAACACAAACTTGTTCTACAAACATTGCCACAGATTTTTAAATTTTTTTTGTGTTCCAAATGCTGTACTTTTATGGCAAAAAACTTCCTGGGGAAAAGAAAATCTGTGAGGCCCCCAACAGAGAATTAAATAAGAATGGGAATTTATAACCCTGCAAGAATTATCTGGATTTGAAAGGAAATATCTGCAATTTTATACCATTAGCACATTTATTCTACAGCAACCTTTCCATTTCTATTAATTTAATTCTCAATAAATGCTAATGAACYTTTGTATTAAAATAGATACATTTCATATTTTAAGGGAGGAAGGCTTATTATTTACTGAATGGCAGGGCAGAAAAGATTGTAATATACCTCTATACCCAAAACACTAAGAGCAGAATTCTGACATTGTGATGATGTTCCCATTGTGTTTAKCTTTCCTGAACATGATGGTTGTATAAGGATATTATACCTCCTTCTTTGTCACTGCGATGCACGATTATATTTGTGGATTTTCCATACTCAGAGTTCATACTGTGTAAATGAGAAATGTTACAGAAACAGCTTTTATTGTCCAAGCTCCTACCCATGGACAGCAAGGCTGATATTCTAAAAGGAGCAGTCAAAAACTTCTACTTTTTGAACAAAATTCTGGTGCTGTTGTAGTCATTTTCTGTACACACAAAGAAAGATTATGGCCTTTTGTGCCCTTTAAAACTTGCTTGTTTCATTTTTCTATCTTATCATTGCTACCAGAGCTCTCTTTCTGTTCATGTCAGTTAATGTTATATTTGTGTTGCCAACTTAACCTTCTAGGGTAAAGAGTAACTTTAGTCATAAGAATATAGAAACTGCTATGAAATTTCAGGTGAAAGGTTCACCCAATTCAGCAATCCAGTGTGAATGTGCTTGGTTTAGAAAGTGTAGAGAAAGAGTGGAGAGAGGATGCTTGAAGGCAAAAACTGTTATTCCACATCTCAAACTTACTGGACATTTATTGGCATAACAAAGTGGGAGTTAAATCTGTTGAAATGCAGTAGAACTTTGTAAAAATAACTTAAAAATTAATTCATGTACTATTCTGTGCCCGTAATTTAATTCAGATGTGTGTGTATTAATTCTGATTTCAGCATGCTGTGATGTATATGCTMAGTTACAACTGACAACCTAAAATTAGAATTTCAGTTTGTACAAATAAAAATAAATTATTTAATAGGTGTGCTGAACTGAGTAAGCAATTCTAGAAGTCCTGTGGCACTTTTGTTCACAAAGAGGAACACTGCATGTTCGCTGTGGTAAGGTTCACTCTAGATTTTTAGGTTATAAAATAGGCTTCATGAAGTCAGTAATTTTGCAAGGCTCAGTTGCTTCTTCCCATAAGAGCATTGTCTGATCTCTAAACTGTAGAACCAAAAAAATTTCAGAATTACTACACCCTCACYCCCCAAAATTACATTGTGTTATCCYAAAGCCCAGCCAAGCAAAGTACTGTATGCTTGTGTATATGGGATGATATGTTTTCACTGGAAAAAATAAATGTTCAAATTTTAGACTCTCTTAGAACACTTTCTACATTTTTCCTTTAAATAACATCAGTCCCTAAGTGTGACTCATTGGTAGGAATATATTTTAAAATGGTGAAATGGTGTAAGTGTGGTCCTTAACTTCTGAGAAGTGGCTAGTGTCTGAGCTTTGTGGCTACTGCCTTTTTTTAATTCTAAGATACTGGTTCTGACATGATACAGAGACAGCAGAAATGACCCAGAGAAGGTAGGAATCAGCTAAAACAAAGGAAAGCAAGTGCAAGGAAGCAGTAAAAGAAATTTTCTTCTCGTAGTTCAAAGTCTTGTCCATCTGCTCCTAATTTACTGTCGTGCAGACATTGGGTCTTTCACTGCTGTTGGGCCACACAATGAATCAAATCCTGTTTCCTAATTTCCACCATTTTAAGTTATGTTCCTAGGAAATGGAGTTCTGCAGTTTCTTGCCTCTCTTCATGACAGCTGGRGTAAAGGAATGAGGTGGAGAGAGGAAGCTGAGAGTGCAGACCTTTCACTTGGGACTCACCTGGGTCCCTCACTTTGCAAGCCAAAATGTTGAGGGTTTGTGTGTCTTTGRCAGCCTTTAGGTAAGGACTTGCTATGGTCATTGTGTTCTTCTTTATTTGGATACAACTGTGAAGAATTTGTCTTATTTTTGCTAGATGCCATCCAAGGTTTTAATGGTGTTTCTTAGAAATAAAGGTGAAAATGTTCTATGGCTGAATAAAAAAAGAAAACCCAGATGGCTTGCTTCATGCATTAYTTAGCTGTCCTCTTCCAATAAAGTCAAAATTACATTAAAACCTTGGAGTATCCCTTCTCAGATTTTATTTGATTATTTCAATATGCCTGATTTCTTTATTTCAATGATGTTGAATTAAGGATATATATAGCTGGGAAAGAATTTTAAATAAACTTTGGGCTCAAAAAGACTCCAAACCAAGTTCATGGATCTGCTTAAAGGTTAACTACTTCTCGTAAGATGTGAGAGGAATTTGGTATGAAGTGACAGAAGTGTGGGTATTAGGCTTTTTCTAAAGGTATGAAGCTGCAATCACTGCTCTGTTGTGTTCTCCAAGTGTCTGCATTGGGATTTGAAATCGGTGCAAAATCAGAATGCCCACACTTCATGTGCACTGACAGGGCAAAGTGCAAATAAAACCAAGACAGACTTTGGATACCTCTGCATGACAGAGCAAGGGAGGTTTTGGCAGATGGTACCTGGGTCTGCTTGGAATGCCTSTGTATGGTAGGTGATGAATCCACAAAAAGTGTGGGATGCTTATGTTTGACTTCAGCCTAAAGTTRCTTCCTCAGGTCATTATCTGATACCTTTAGTTTAAAACTGTCAGTTTAAAATACAGATARCTTGATGGGCAAAAATGTGGACCACATCACCCCACAGTCCAATCCCATTTGAAGGAAAATAAAGGCTGCAGAACAAGGAAAGGCTTGGAGCACTTGTGTTATGTACTGCAGTGAAGTGCCAGCTATTGTGAAATTACCTTTATTGTGAATGTCTGTAGCAGACTTCCTTTCCCCAAAAATCATGTTGAGAAGATGTTGTTGTSTCAACTCTCAGAAGAGCCTTCCAAATCAATTTTTAAAATCTAAGCAATTAATTTACTTATTATGTTACATTTATGTAAGCTGTTAAATGTAAATGCTTCCCTTTCAAGGGAARCCTAAATCATTTGTACATTGTGGTGTAATCCTTTTCCATCAGAATCAGAAGAGTTTCCAGCGAGGCTTTCTCCCACACACAGTCAGTATGCAGCCCCTCTTCTTGCACATCCTGGTGTGGGTTTTTCCATGAACACTTTTTGCTCTTTAGTTATTTGTTGTAATTATCAAGTTCATTTTTCTCTAATAGATGTGATTAAGTATATTTAGCACTGTGTAATGAGTTTT
Source organism: Malurus melanocephalus (assembly GCF_030028575.1). NCBI lineage: Eukaryota > Metazoa > Chordata > Aves > Passeriformes > Maluridae > Malurus > Malurus melanocephalus. Next base: position 2,541,558 of record NW_026623272.1, on the reverse strand, counting down.
CTGCCTGGTTGCATTCTGGCTAATAAGGAATTCCTCAGAGTCTCTTCTGACAGCTGCTGTGGATCCCAGGTTTGTGCTGCCACAAGAGACCTCTTCCATGAATTGCTAACATTAGAGAAATTAACTCGGTTAGACTAACCATAAAATCTGGGCTGAAATTTGATTACTAATAGATCTTGTGCTAGCTTTCAGCAGCACCGAAATTGTGGTGTTCTCTTGCACAGAAAGACCCGCAGAAAAATCATCACAATTCAAAAATACTTTTGCATTCACACATAGTGAGTATGTAAACTTCTTTGTGGAGGTTGTACTGATTACAAAAAAAAAAAAAAAAAAAAAAAGGATTGGAAATAATACTGCCAATAATTGTTCAGTGTTCTTGTTACTGTAGGGTTTTTGTTTTTTTCTTTAGCTCTTACGATCCATCTGCTAACTTACCGGTCTATGGATAATGGTTTTGTTATCCATACTACTTCCTATTATTACACCAGCTCCCAAATTTGTGAGGCTGAAAATGATGGGAGCAATCTGTACTTGGTGATGCAGTGCTGTGGCTGAGTTGCTTAGCAACAGTGGCTGCAGCCCCTGCGCCCGCTCTCCGGAAGGGGGATACAGAGACAGGAGATGGAATAAACACACCTTCAGCGGGGCTGACTTGAGAAGGGAGTGATAAAGCTTGGAAGTTATTTTTCTGCCAAGTGCCAGTGACTGTGGGAAAAGTCTCCTCTAAACAGGTCCTGTGAAAAGGGAAAAAAAAATGGAAAGCGGTCACTTGACTTTCTGAGTTGCTGGAARAGAATGAAAATCCAGCAGTAAATGTGTTTTTGTGCTGACTGTGAGCCTGCGCTGCGTTACGAGGKCTTTTCTACTGTGGTGCATTAATCGTTACAGAAAATGCGTAATCATAACCATGTGTCTTCTATTTATCACTACAATTGAGTACCAAATTCATGGAGAATAGGGATTGAAAATTAATGCCAAGTACCTCTTAAATTCCCTGCTGGTATGTTAATTACATAAAGACTGTTCATAATAGGGTTACTGGTAATGTAATAAATATGGATGGGTCTACAGTTTTAAATTCTTTTGAGATCTGAACAACTCTACATTTAGGATCACACAGTATTAATTGCTAGGAACTATATTTCAATCCTCTTTTGGTTTCCAGTCAAATATTTTACAAAGACTTGTGTGATTTCTGAAGTATCACAGTGTTCAGTGTTATTTGCAGTTCCGTATATCCCACACCCTGAAGCCTTTGGAAATCATCTGTGCTTGGAGCCTCTCTKTAGAGTGAAGTATCACTTTGCTACRATATTTAGTACAAAATATCAGCCTTTAGGAAGCATAAAATACAGAATGGAATAGGAAGTAAGTTGATGCAGAYATACCCAAGTTTGTYAAGGGGCTCTTATCTGCAGTCACCAGCATCACACGGGATTTTTCCAAGTGCTGGTTATTGCTGCTCGTCAGTTCTGCTTTGCAATTAGTGTTGGAGCACCTCGATAAGGTGGATRTATAGGAACTAAGAACAGATAACATAAATGCAAACAAAGAAATTTCAATCTTTTCACCTCCTTTGCACTTATTTCTAAACTGACACTTAAGCAAGGGAGAAAAACGGGGTTGCTTTTTTTGGTTCCTTTGGAGGAAAAATATGTCTAGAAATTTAGAAATACCTGATTATTTAAGAGTTTATATTGCTTCACTTCCGTATTTTGCAAATGCTGCTGCACTCATCATAAGCCTGGTCCTAAAATTCTCCATCAGAAAGACACTGCTTATCATAAAAGCAGAGGTTTTGATCTAAGTGGGAGTCTGCGGGCTCATTTTTAGAAGGTCAGATTGATAGACAATATCTCTCAGTCTAGATAGTGACTCTATCAAACTAATTCTTAAACACATAGTAGTACAATGAATTATTCCTGTCTTGGAAGTATGGTTTATGACCTTTCTGCCCCAGGTATTATTGCTGATTATTATCTGAGAATGGGTAGTAGCATGCTTTTTTGTTTCATTGGGTTTTGTGGTTGATTTGAGGTTTTTGTATTTTAACTCAGGCTGGTTTTTAAGCAAATCTGTTTTATGAACCACTTAATACAGCACATTCATGATAAAATAAATCTATCTTATAGCATGGTAATAAAGAAATGCCCTTCACCTTCCTTTTTTCCTAGAGGTTATTGTTTAAACTAATATCTCAGGTTGTACAGATAAATATTTCTGTGGCCTTTTGTGTTCCTTTTATTTACTCCAATTTGCAGAAAACTGTTAGCATTTTAGAATATTTTAATTTATTTTGCAAAATCCACACTTGCTAATTTCAAAGCTTTGCAAAAACAAGATGGTAGAATTCTTCATATGAGGCTGCATAAAAGATGGACCTATTTTGTATATAGAATATTGCCTGTCCTTTAGATCTATGTGTTTTGCTTATGGAATAAACCAAAGTAGGAGAGATAAACTAATATTTTGTATAAGCTCAGCCAGACAATACACATGATAAAGATGTTTCATCTTCTTATGTATGCAGAAAATATGAAAAATTGTAGTTTACACATATTTTCTCAATTCAAGTGTAAAATTGGGCCCTCAGATTGCCCTGGGCCACGGTGGTTGTGTTAAAGAAGCACTATTTACCTAGCAGCTGAGTGAAAAATGATCAGAATATTAGACTCATCTAGGCCACATTAAGGAGCCATTGCATTTCCCGACAATTTTATGCTATCTCAATATGAAAACAGAGCAATTTCAGCTCATATCAGGTTATGATCGGCAATTACAGTTGCATAATTCACCTAGTCGTCTCTTTTCAGGGCCTTTATTTTCCCTCTTGGTGACATTCCTGAGAAAGTGCCTGATAAAAATGTCATATATCATCCTGGCTTTAAAACTCGTAAGGGGGTAATCTGCTATGCCTTGCTGAGCCTATATTCATCACTAGATTTTTGACTTGGAGGGGTCATGACACTCATAATTTCCTTTTTGATATTGTCCTCACTAGATATGACAAGGGGCTGTAAAAGCTGCGTTGTAGGCTGTGGTTAAGAGCTGTTCCAGTGGGGCTCATCACCAGCAATAACAGTGCATTACTGGGGATTGTGCRCTACTTGGCCGTTTCCAAGATAATTAGATTTGATGTCAACATTTCTTTATCACCTGCATCCTTTTGTGCATCTGCGTGTCAAGTTGTTATTTCCGGATTTATTAGCACCCTCAGAGCTACTATCTATCTGTCAGCCTGTGTGGTGTTTGTGTTGACAGTTGTAAAGTTAATTACTAGTACTAATGAGCATCGGGCTTTTGGTGGACATGGCATTTTGGGCATTTAAAACTGTAATTAGATTTTTTTTTCTCCCGTTGTGTACAGCCACGCGAAAAATGCAGAAAAAGAAAAAGAAACTGAAACCGAACACCCTGACCTCAAATCTCCATCTCCAATTTGACATTGTTTGCAGTATCTCTAATTCAAAAAACTCAAGCACACAGCTTTGTTTGCTTTTTGCTATTTTTCTTCTCATCATTAACTCCATGAATTTCTGTTTTATCATTTCATCCAAAYCCAGTTTTTAAGGGGGAAAAGAAGTTTTGTTTTCAGATGACTTTATTAAAAACATGTCCAGATATTGGCTGTATCAGCCGTTCCTTTTTCTGTAAACGTATTTGTATTTAAGCCCACAGACAATATAAATATTGTGGYTAAAAATAAATTTGTAACAACATAAAAATTAGCCCTTCCTCTGATGCATCTCCTTTTAATGTAATCTTTTAAACACAGTGAACACATAGACACTTCTTGTTTATTATACAATTGTAAATCCAGAGTAATTTCAATGAAGTGGGGYTAACAGAGATAAAACAAAAAGGAAAATTTTGGTATTTATTTGCCTTGCACACATGTTAAATTTCCTATCCTGTAAATCATATTACCAGCTCTTTTATGTGRTGTTCCAAGTAACATATAACTCATAGGATTTAGAATAATGGCACTTACATGTGACATATACTTTATGTAARTATATTGTTTATTCTGCTTCTGCAACTAAGAACCACTCCCTTGCTGCTGTTTCTATTTGCTTTCTATTTATCATTATCTGCCATTTTGTTAAACAACTACCCTTCCCCGACATAAATCATCTGTAAAAATACTCTGGCTCAGAGAAAATTTCACCCTGGCACTGAAATGATGAGAKAACCATTTTCATCTCTTGTTGAAGCATTGAGATTTATTGGGCTTTGATGGGCTACAGACCAGACATCATTCTCTGCTAAACAGACTCCCACTTGCATTTATTCTTATTGCATTTAGCAATTCAAAATGGAGCTCCCCAAGTCCCTGCAGAGCCCCTTCCCAGCTTAGGTGGGGCACRGGACGTCAGCGTTATTACTTTATATTAGATAAGGAGGGGACACACGCTGAAGCATGTGGTGATTCAGATGATTTTTTATTTCCGTTTAGCAGTGATGACAGAATGTCATAGTGAAATGACTTCAAAAGTCATTTTTCCCTCTGCCCTGGTTCCRCAGCCTTGTCCCTCGAGGGCACTTCCATTGTACAGTTATATTAATTCTGCTAACTTTCAGACTTCATTGCTGACAATAGGCCTTTTGGCTTTCTCAGACTATTACATTAAATTTCCCATCAAACYGTGTCAGCCTCTGAGGTCAGAGATTCCAGGAGAAGCTTTAGATATTTTGCCTTTTGACTTCGTGGGCAGGTATTTCTAAATTGCTTTTAGCTTTGTTTTCCCAGTGTCGGAAATCACATTGAACCCATCTGAGAACTCAGACAATGAGTGTTTGTSGGGTGAAGGACAAACGTTCTGCGGGGTGGGGAGGGTGTGCAGGGACACCTGAACACGTGTTGGCTGGAACAGCCCTGTCCTGKGCCGTGCCAGGGTCACCAGGATCAGCCACCCTTGGTCCAGCTGCATTTCTCAAGGCAGCAGTGCCTGACCGTGCTCTTGACACTCACACGGATCCTGGGCGCTTCTGGGAAGGTTCATCTTCCAAACAAAAGGCTTTTGTCTCGTCTCGGTGTACTTTTAGTGTTAGCTGGTTCTGCTGCTCTGCAGTTTGGTTGGCGTCTTTATAAGAAAATTGGGTGTAGCAGTGTTCAATTCACAGCTGGGAAAACTGAAGCACAGAGAGATGAGCTGATTTAGCAAGGTATAGGTGAAGGTGAAGAGACAAGAATACAGGGACTCTTTCACTGTCCCACTGTCAGTGTCTGGAATCAGTTACCTTAAGGTAACTGAACAATTGAAGAGCAATTGAAATGATAAAACAATTGAAGAACAGTGGACTGAAACAAAGCAAAACTTATTTGCATAAAACATGGTTCTTGTGAGAATCACAGAAATCTTAGATTGTGCTATGTGACCATGAAGTAGTTTTTAGATTATTGGATAAGCTTTGCTGCTGAAGAATTATTCTTCTCTGTATTTATCAAGATTCTCAGCCTTCTCCAAATAAAACATAAATTGCTTTAACGTGATGGATTT
>NW_026623272.1:2467540-2535071 GCF_030028575.1 Malurus melanocephalus | reverse complement strand
TTTGATTGTGCTAATTTCTGCAAGTTTAATTGAAATGGGTGCATGTTGACGTTGATTTAATGAAAATGAGAATTTGGCCAATGTGTTTTTTGTGGGAGCCAGTGCGTCTGTTTCCAGGTGTCTTTTTTTTTCTAGTAATTATTTTATACCAATAGAGGTCCCCATCTGCAAATCCAATGAAGAAACTTGTGACTTAAATACATTCTGCTTTTAAAGATACTGTTCTTTAGCTGTTGCAGTCAACCATAAGTGCCAAAAGTCAGTGCCAAACTGTTTGCTATTTGTTATGTTCAAAACTACGTTAATTCCTACTGCAATTGCATTTATTTCTGTATTTTAAAAAAGACTATTTGCAGTTTAAAAAGTATTTTATAGAAACCTTATGGTAGCTTTATTGCTTTTTTGGTTTGTTTGTTTAAGACAAAGAGATGTAATCCAACCTTGAAGATCACTTCTGAATTCAGTCACTGTTTCGTGACTTCTGTTTCCTTATTCATGTTTGATAATTTGAAGTTTATTTCTCAGGAAAGAAGTAAGTTACAACCAAAGACAGATGATGTGCTTGAGTTTCTATTTTGTTTACTTTATAATCTCTGCTTTTCTCCTTTTGTTGTCAGTCTGGCCACCGACTTTCACTTTTKAAGGAAGTTCCTTTGTAGGCAGTCTCTGAAGTAATTTTGATCCCTGGAAGAGGGACTGAAAAAAACCTGCCAAACATACATTTCTTTATATCCCACACGCTCAGRATTTTTTTTCCCATGTGTTTTCTTTCTTTCTGCCAATCTGGAAGTTCCTTGCTGTGTCCTCAGGTGCTGCCCACACTGGCAGCTTTTGCGCAGAGCGTGCAGAGCTCTGAGGTGGTGCCTGCTCCCTTGGGTCCCATGCAGTGCTAAACTCAAACCCATGGGGTGTGATGGGTGTGATGCTCAGCCTGAGTGCCAGTCTCAGCCTCCTTGCTGAGCCCTTCCACACACCCCATGCACATCCATGGAATTATTTATTTCATACACTACCAGTTTCTTTTTTATTCTTTGCTTCTTGGGCAGCGTTGGGCACAGGMTGCCTGGATGGTTTGTGCAGGGTGGGACGTGTTGGGTTTGGCCTCCTCCCCACAMGATCTGTGCTGACTTTCCCCCAGTCACCCTTTCCTTGAGCTGCTCTGTCGTGAGCATTTTGTCCTCTTGACAATGCCCTCCTCTGGAGATTCTCAAGAATAAGAGTTTAGGTTAGCTCAGGATCAGTCTCAYAAGGACAAGTCACACAATGAGTTTCTGTGCAGTAACATACACTGGTCATCGTTATCAGTGCTTTCAAACTATTTAGCAAATACCTAGATTGCTTCTTCATTGCTATATTTTATTTGAAGCACAAATAAAATAAACCTAATTAACCAAAAATAGCAAACCCTAATAAAGACATTTGAAAACCTATTTTCTCCCTTGCCTTCTGTTTGAGTTCCTCATCACAGAATGCTTTTTAGGCTTAAGTCAAAATATTCGTACCCCTCTGGACCTTTCCCATTACATTCCTGTGCTGTTTTATCCTTTTCTGTTGGTTTTGTTCTTTTCTTTCCTTTTGCCTGCCCCTTCTGGTGGAGAACCTGTTCAGACAAGCTTTCCACTGCTTGCAGATCTGCTCTTGTGCACTGCCAGCCCATGTGAGTGGTTCTTTTTCTTTACATGATTCCTGCTTGTCCAAGGCTGTATCAAGTTTAGCCTTTGTTAAGAATCATTTGTAGCCACTTTAGCCTARTGTAAGACTTTTTTTGKTTTTTTTTTCTAGTTGTTACAGCAATTTGGAGCACCTAGAGAACAGGTTTACTGTAAGAAATGTCTCAGGAGAAAAAAKGAATATAAATTTGGGTTAAACAAACAGTTTAAGTCACAACTCTTGGTGAGATGATGTTGTCCCCTATGTTCAAGCCCAGCCTGACCTCCAGATATACATCTTGAAGACCATTTCTAATGTGTTTTCAGCTTCTATTTTTGAGCAGGTAGGGTTTGTATTTCCATTGCAATCTTGAACAGTAAAGCCTTTTTTAAGAAAACAAGATTCATGTCYAATTCAAGTATAGGAATTATTTTRTAAAGTTGCAGCAAATACTCTGAAWTTTTTGTGGTAAGAATTAGTGCAGCAGTATCTAACTTCCTATTTTATCACATTTCTGCTGAATTACAATTATTTGAGCTAATAAAAATTAAGGTCAAATACTTCTTCATCAAAAAGTGTAATTTCTACAAAGCTAARGCTTCCCATGATGAATGTCTCTGTTTTATTAAAACAAAATCTGTTGAATTTTGTATGAGTTTGATCTAAAGTTCAGGATTTTAAAAAAATTTAATTTTGTGGCATTTGAAATCGCCTTCTAGAAGAGTAGACCAAACTCCCATTTTGTTATGTTTATTCAGCTTCTTGGCAAAAGATACTAGATCTTTGATGTGTTTTGGACTTTGCAAGTTAAAGCTGTGTAATGGCCTGTAGGAGTTAAATGACTGCTGAATAAATTATGGAGATTTTAACTCATCCCACAAGGGATGTCAAGTATGGTGAACGTGAATGTCGGGCTCACCTGCCACAAGTCCTATCAAGCTGAACATCCCCACAAACAAAACAGCCCAGTGTTCTGCTGACTACAAACCAAGTGCTTCAGCTCAGTTCTAGCAATCAGAGTGAGTGTTGCGATTTGGAATTATTTGGCCATTATTTGATAAAAGAAATTCAATACATAAAGAAGCAATGGAAATTTCAGAATTTCCTCTGGCACAGAGATTTGCGGTTTCACTCAGCTCATGTGCAAGATGCCATTGGCAAAGCAATTCCCTTCTGTAGTCAATTGCTCTTGTTGGTTGAACTGAATGCTAATGCAGGAGCTTTTATCTTGTTTGAAACATATTAGTAAGAAYCCAGAGAGCAAGAGGATACTGCCAAAAGGTGTCTTGCATTGACAGCAAAACTCCTAACTTTGGAGCTCATCTCTCCCATCTCCATTCTAATCTTGGCTCTGATTTGGGTAAGGAGAATACAGTTGTTTATTGTCAGTGCTTAGGAATGCCTTAAAAAAATGTTTGTTTCACATTTTGCTTCTCTTTTGGTAGTGCCTCTACCCAGAAGGTGCATAATTACTGCAGTGTTTTAGTTTCAAATGGTGTGAAAGCAGTGGTTGGGCTTTACTACCTCATGGATTCGCAAAGGGTATTGGAAGACTTTTATTATACTGYATTCCATATACTCATGAAAAAATTGAATGTAATATTTCAATGGATTGGAAACATATTTCTTAGCCAAAATCTTTTTATTACTGATGTTTGAATCTCACAATGAATACCTCTTCAGATTGGACTAGAAATAAGTAGAATGGTGTGGTTATTTGTCCTCAAGAGATTGAAAATGGTAGGCTTAGAAAACCTGAAATTCAGTATGTGCGATGATTGCTACATCCCGCTTTGTTAACTGTGATTATTGGGTATTTTCTTGGTGATTGCAAGCAGAGTACTTCTACTTTCGTATTTTCTTCTTTAAAAAAAAATGTCTATCTTCTTTTTAGCCAAGATCCAAACTAAACATACATACTTTTATGTGTGTTAGAACTTACATAGATCAGTGCTTTGGCACTTTCTTCAGGCACARTGTAAATTGGACTGGTGGGCAAACAGCACAATCCAGGAAAAGAATCCCATCTTAGACTGACTTGATCCCATCCAGGGAATGTTCACTGTGCCCCACTGGCTGCCATGACACTGTGTGTATTTATGTCATTTAATATCAATTTCCAGATTACTAGAAAATCTAAATGGAAAAAAGAGTAGGTTGCACCCYATCTGGAAAGGCAGTGTGGTAGTAATTTTGTGGCAGGARACTTACAAGGCTATTTTTGCCTCTATGCACAAGGAAATAATGCCTTGAGCCATGTGCTTAGTTATCTGCTGCAAATCTCAGCATCAAAATTTCTTACTGTCCATGCTAATCTAGGGTTCTTCCAGAAGGGAAGATGCATAAATTGGAATGAGGAGAATCTGGATTGTATTTGTTTCTAAACTTGGCAATCATTTAGTACTTCAAGCTGCTTTATCAACCATCTTATTAAGCACTTTCTGAAAGGCACCTCAAACCATAATTTTTTCGTTGGTTGGGTCTATACTCATTGTCGACAGAAGGTACCAATGGGGTCACAAGTAACAAGTGTAGTAGATGTGTTGGTTTTTTTGTAAAATCAGAGTATTTGATATGTTGGTTAYTACAGGCCTTTGTGGTAATTGTTCCTGATTAGTAGTTWTYTGYGAAATGTTTCTGTTAAGAATGCCCRTGTCCAAGGGCAGGGAATGGAAGRAAAGCTGGATTTGTGGGTRTTTGGTCACCCACAAGCTGGTAGGACATGGGGTGGCTGACAATTCAGCAAAAGTGCTCTCCACTAAATAAGCAATGTGGACACAAGGAATTGTTTTTCAGGAATGTTTAATAGGAATTAAATAAGGAGACACCACACATGTTGGTCTGCAGAGGAGGCTGGAGTTGTGCACAAAAGCAGGAAAGTCACAGTGTTACAAGAAGGGCTCACAGAGGTCAAACCCTCCATTACAAACTGAATAGATTGTAAATAATACACGTAGCTCACAGACATATCTCTTTTTCCAATGATTAATTATGCAAATTTGGTATTCTATCTCAGGTCAGATCTCTGACCATGTACTTCACTCCTTTTTTGAGGAAAATGTCTGAGTTCTAACCTCTCCTCCCTAAAAGAAGCTACTAGTAGAGTTTCGTAAGTTTCAAGCTGCATTTTTTGCTAATTTATTCCAAGCAGAGTGCCTTTTATGAGCTTATCTACTGGTTTTTTTTKGATTAAAATACAAGCAGAACTCAACCAACTTGAACAGGTTGAATGCCACATCTGTGCAGAAGATATCAGCACACTTATTTATGGCTCAAAGAAACAGAGTCTAAATTAAAGCAGCTATTGCAATAGAATGGATAAGCGGCCATTATGAATTATCCTTAATTATAGCGATTTCCTAAACTAATAAACCTGCTAAATCTTTTTTGCAAAGGTTAGTTTACACAGTGCATATAAAACCCGCATGTGCTACGCATCAACCACCAGCTGTCTGACAGTGTGTTGCTATTGCAGTGAGTGTTCACATAAATTTTATGTTGGTTATATTAACAGTCAGTCCATATCACTACCCACAGATGCCAGTAGACATAAAAATTGCTCTCCAGTGAGCCTAAATATCCCTAGAAGCTAGTTGTGTCTAATGTTCCATGTAGTATTTGTACGTGAAAGCAGCAGATTGAAAAGTTATTTACAGATGAATATTTCAATCCAGTTAGTTCATATTGGCCTACTTAGGCTTCTTTGCTGGTTTATTTGTATGCTAAATAATTCACTAAAGGTTCTTGTTTACTTTCAAAAGTAGTTTCTATGAAATGCAAACAACAGAGCCAACTTTAGGTGCTCTAAAGGATAAGCAGCCCTGTTTTAAATGCAGGTCAGAGCTACAGACAGCATCCTGCAGATGGGCTGTCACTTGCAGTTTTACCCTTTTAGTTGCTGGGTCTTTAAAGAATTTACTGAGATTTGATGCTTTTATCTTATTTTTTTTTTTTTCTTTTGCAATAATGGGTTATATTTTCTTACTCAAGCCTTTTCTGTGGATGGATATGAAGTCCTTCAGGGTCTTCCCAGTAAGCAGACATGTTATGGGGTGGTTAGATGGATTCTTGACAATGCACAGGACTAGCAGGTGCAGCATATATGATTCTTCCTGCTGGAGGACATAAATTCATTTTCATATGAATTTCTATGGTCTAACATTTCATGCCATTTGTTATACACTGATTTATTGATTAATCAAAGCACTGGACAAATGSAGCCATTGTCTGTTCCTTTACAGAGACCCAGGAACTCAACAGAACTCCTCACACAGCACTGTGTGCATCACAGCATTCATTTGTGTGCTAACTTTTTTATTTTATAATATTGATTTTATCATTTTTACTGTTTGTAGTAGGAGTTGGTTTATTGATATTTACTCAACCCCTCTTTGTGCAAGCGCTGTGGAATACTTTGTTGCAGCTATTGACATACATTTGCCGGTTGCTTCACCAGCATCAGCTTAYTTCACCCAAATGGTATTCAGATGCTGTAATTGTTTCTTGCTATTGATTTTAGATTGCATTTATAACATGTTTCCGGAGACCATGGCACACATGCTGAGTCTGGCTATAGCTTCAGTCCARCTTTTTCAACAGGAGCATAAATCACACTTATTAAAAGTGCAACACCATAATGTTTAAAGTCTTGATTTGCTTTTCAGAGATCTCTCAAGAAAGATGGAGAGCAGTCAGTTCTTGACAGCTTGTAAATGAGTATCTTACTGCTTCTTAAAGAATTCTGAGATATTAACGAATATTCTGGAATAATACTGGGAATGATGTGCTGTCAGTGCTGATCTATTTTTGTACAAATATGTCATTGCTCAGGCAAAGGTTCACAAAGACATTTAAGAGTGAGGTTTTTTGTTGCCTTCATGTCCCACCATTTGTAAAATGAGGGCTTTTGGGCAAATCTTCTCTTCAGCAATTATTCTGGATGGGTGTAGAGTGCAATGGGGCCTTATGCAACAGTTTCTTTAAAGACTGTGTGATTTCACTTATGCTCAAGTCCCTCAGTCTTTCCACAGAAGTCTTTATTAGTAAGTTGACCTGCAGAGTGCCATGGAGGCACAGGCTTTTAGTGTCATCCCCCCAAGAATGAAAACCCCAAATACAAATTAAAATAATTTCACAAGGAAATACCCAAGGATGAAGTAGATGTGATATAAMCTAAGAAAGTTAACCAGTGAAAAGTGCATAGCATGTCTATTGACTTTGATTTGTTACATATTTATTTATTTGCCAACAACAGTAGAGCAGAATTACTAGTTTAGATAATATTTGGAAACTTGAGATAAGATTTTTTAAAAGTCAGAGTAAAAGTAGGTGCTATAAAGTACAGGAAAATTTCTTTTCTTGTGCTCCTAATGCATGAGATGACTTCTGATTTATTACTCATTTAATTGGTGGTGCATTTTGTACAGCAAGTTCTGTGTTCCCATGCTGTATCACTTTAGGGATCTGTAGAGCATCTCTTTGAAGAACCAAATAGGAGCTTTTAGAATTAATTTGCGTACTTGTTTTTGAAAACTGAGTTGCATTTTAACAAAGGAAGGTGGTCCATTTAATACAGCTAAAAAACAGAATCTCTAGGATGGTTCATGAGGATTTGTACCAGAAGTGTTTGGGCAGAATTGAAAAATTCACTTGCATTAAGAAAAATTTTAAAAGGAGTATTTCATAAACATGCAAGAGCATACGTTTATGTGGAGGGAAACTTCATGACACAAGGAATTTGTTTTCCCAAAAGATGAGTTGAACATTGTTGGTATTAAAATACAAAACCCACTTGCCAAGGTATCAGCAGTCAAATGCAGTCTTCATGTGATTGCACCAAATAGAAAACTTGGCCTCACKTGTTACCTGTGAGTAAAGACAAATCAGCAGTTCTTCTACAGCAGACAGGCAAGGAAAAAAGCCATTATGAAATATTAGTGAACATGTCATGAGACATCAGTAGTTTGCAGAAGCTGTCCCGTTTGTCAGTGCTGCCCTAGTTGCTTAGAATACATGTATTTAAGGAAAAAAGTCTGTGTAATTTTTATATGCAAAAAAATCTGAATTCACTCCAAGTCATAGAGAAACACAAGTGTTATGAAAGGAATTAAAWTACGTTATTGTATTTAGATAAGAATGTAAATTTTTTGCAAGCGTACTACATATTTGGAATGCAGCATTTAGGGTGGAGAACTTATGGCATCTTTCAGAGTGATTCTCAGCTTTCTGCTTCCTGAGAGCTTTTCCTGAATTCAGGGGAGGTTTCCTTTGGGCAAGGAGCTCAGGACTGGGCTCTGTCATCGTCAGTTAATTGGGCAGAAATCCAAAAATGCAGTGTTTGAAATGAGTGTGTATGAAGGCAGACAGGCATCCTGCAACAACTAATTCACCCACACAGCACATCTTTGAACTGTCTGAGGCACAGCTAACTGTTTACATGCTACCAACAAGAGTACATACTCTGAACAGAAGGAAGAGACAGAGTTGCTGTGAATAAAGAAAAAGATTTACAAGACAGCCCATCTGCTGGAGAATACCTGTCACCTCCTGGAGGCAGCCCTGCCTTGGAGCAGCTAGAGAGACCAGTTTATTATTCAAACAGGAGAGAGGGARAGGCTGGCTCAGACCTCCACTTTCTGTCTGATATGGTGTCAAAATATCAGTTTCAGGGAATTTTGTGGACAGAATAGTGAGGATAAGTTGAGTCTAAACACTAACAAGAAAATAGCTAAAAGAACTGCTTGAGCAGAGCTAAATGGCTCTCCTGGCTAATAGTTATGCAGGGGTTTGAACACCCTGGATCTCAGGTGTAAACAAGARTTCTACCAAGGAATGTGCTACTGGAAACAAGGATGAGAATTACATTAATAGCTAAGGCAATATTCTTATCCTTAAGAATCCTGATTACAGTAACTTTAAAAACAATCACCTGGTTGTCACTGTACTGCAAGGCTGACAAAGGCAATTTTAGAGGGCCTTAGGATCAGCCACATAATTTCCTTTTCTCTTTGGAATACCTATTGTTTGTATATATATAATACAGCAGGAATTGGAATACCTATTGTCTTTGGAACTCTATTCTTGGTGTCTACAGTCAGGTCAAGTTTCCCTCCTTACATTACTGTTGTCAGGACCAGGTATGGTCACAGGCAGTTTTCCCTGCTCTCCCAATGTGTGAGGAACCAATTAAATTTTTATTTWTGCCTCAACATTGTCCTGTTTTATTTCTCAAGCTGTGAGTTAACWATCCCTTTTTTTCTCTGAATGTACTGTTATATGTGGGCCACCTATTGTGATGGTGATCTCAGCTGCAGTTACACGCTGCCCTCATTTTTAGGGTTAGGGTTTAGAGAGTCAAAGAGCTTGTAGCTCTCATAGCACTTAGGCTAGAAGAGGTGTGGCACAGTGAACCCCTCATCACTCCAACATTGCAGCTCCTCTATGCTTCTGATGTCACCCAAGATTCCCCCCACCCCGTTCCAACCAGTGTGGAACAAAACAAGTCAATTTGGTCACAAAGTTGGTGGAAGGGAATCCCATGAAAACTGATGCTTTGTCCCCCGTGCAAAAACCACTTATGGAAAGTGGTTTTAATGGTGCACACAATGTGTGAGAAACCAAGCCCAGAGAAATGTGGTGCACTCCGCTTTAATGATGGTGTAAATAAGAAATTGCTGTGCTTGCAGCTCGTACCCTCTACCTGCTGGTCAGAAGCCACTGGTGCACCCCGGGATTCTCGTGGTTCTGTCCCTGTCTTTCTTTTTCTCTCTTGGTCTCTCTTTCCCCCTCTCTGCTTAATTTTCTGTTCTCTAATAGGGACACATACCCTTCCTTATCAATAATAGCTTCTCAGATGCAATATTTGCCTTGTTTGTGCTTGATTTCATTCAAGAAATCTATTTAAAAGAATCCCCCCCTCGATTTCCTTATAGCAGATCACGACACAGTGTTTTTGTTTTACCTGGAATCCCTTGAGGACTGCATGTATTGGGTGCATACATGTAGCAGGCCATCTTGACATTGATTTTTGAAGGTTCATTAGATAAATGCTGACATCATAGATTGATGTCTCTTTAAAACAGTGCCTGGCGCAGAACCATTGGGAGAATCAAAAATATCGACTTACCATGTTTGTGCAGGAGGCCCATGGAGATGTCCTGCATTAATGGGTCTCTCAATTTAGCTATTCTTTAATTATTCTAATTGTACACCTTGCAGCTGGAAAGTGACTTTATTAGGACTTCTGGCTTGGTGCTCACACCTTTCAAAATGAAGAAATAGCAGAGAATTATCTACTTTGTCATCACCTCTTGAATTGTTCGGGGGTTTTTTTAGTTCGTTTCTTTTTCTTTATTATGTGCTAATTTGCCTGTGTAATGTGCTGGTAAAAATGAATAGGGATGCAGTRATGGGCCAATGCAAAAGCCAAAATTCTCTGTGGTAATTTAGAGAAATAGATGCTGGTAAAATAAAGTTGATGGTTTTGTTTGTGTTTAACCCCTYACCCTGGCACCATCAATAGATTGAAGACATCATTTGTATCTGCAAGTGTTTGTTTAATTAAGACCTCCTAAAAATCTTTGCTATTGATTCATTCCATTATCTTATTGATTAACTGCACTGGATCATGTACTTGCTCTTTAGTGGAAGGCAACAGTTTCAGCCTGCTGTCATTTACCCACAGATGTGAGCAGTAAGCAATGTTCAGCRTCCATGTCTGCCAAAGTGTCTTGTGTTTTAATGAACTACTGGCTGCAATTCCCTGTATTACATGAGAAAAGCCAGTTGTCTCCTGCTGCTGGTGTGACCAAGCATAAAGRTTTTCTTCCAGTTATTCATAAAGCAGCTGCTTACCAGGGAATGTTGGAAAGTTGGGCTTTGCATTTCTATGGTAAAATCTAGAGGTTTGAGTCAGAGCAGCGAATTAACACAGATGACCTGCATATCTCATTTCCACGGCTTGTAGTCTGGTTTTTTCTGCACAGAAAAATAATGTAAACCAAGATTTTTTATAATACGATRTCATATTTGCGCCTTGGAGTTTCATCTTGTGGAGTTTTCTGCATAACCTGCTATTAATATATATGTATATGTGATAAAAGCATCCCACCACTGCCTCTCTGAAGATTTTTCTCAGAAAAATGATTCAGTACCAATATTCTGACTGCTCAAGAATTGCACTGTCTGACTACATTTGTGCAGCCACATGTGCCCTTGTTTGTCTGCTCTTTGTTTTTTTGGGGTTTTTTTTGTTGGTTTTTTTTGAAGAAGAGTCCTTTCCTTATACCACTGTGATAGCAGTGTAGCATTGTAGTACTTTATTTTACAATTCCAGGAATTACTTCCTGTGTTGGAAGTGGGAATCTGACAGCTCTGAGCTGTGGGGAGTGGCTGCCACGAGGTCACACGAGTGWAATGTCCTCAGCTCTTGCCCACCCTGAGGTGTGCTGAGTGCTGCTCTCAGAATYGCTCGTGCCACCTCTCAGATTTTTAGGGGATAATGTTAGTGGCAACAAAATGGTGGTAACTGACAGTAAAATCATTGGTAAATCTAGAGCAAGGGGAAAAAAAACGGAGCCCAGCATTTTCTCTTTCTGTCCTGACATTTGAGTGACAATCCAGATTGGAACAGAGTAACAGCCAATATTTCAGTGGAAAATTTTAAGATATTATGCATGCCATATTGAGGTATTCCATAGGAAATAGGGCATATATTCTTTATTTTCACATGCAGCTCACTCTTGACATTTCCAATATACTAAAGGTACTGTGGGTGGTCTCCTAGCAAACGCCAGCGGGTTCTTTGCTGCCATTGTGAAGGAGGGGCTCAGAAACTCCCATCATGACAAAATCACTACTGTTTTCCTCCCTTTTTTATATAAAATGAAAACTTCTTCACTTGAGCTGTTTTAAAATTCGAGCTCAATTGAGACTTTTGTGTTTAGTTAAGTTTATATATCTGCTGGCATGCTTTGTTAATTTAAGCCAAACCCTCAGCTTTACCTTGGCAGAGTCACTGATTTTGTTRGGTACCCTGCACCCTATTAAATGAGCTAGCACCAAAACAACATCCAGYGGACAGATGACTCTGTTCTGGCTGCTTTTCAGCATCTTTGATGGCAGCAGTAGGTCCTGACTCAGCCTTTTTRGTACCTTAGCATGGCAATTTTTATTGCCTCAGGTTATTTGTGAGTGCATAAATGCTAGGATTAAATCACAAAGTACGATTTCTTTAAGTTCTCGTTCTTTAAACCATCTCTATGAAAATGTCGTACAGCTTTTTTTCTTCTCTTTTTTTTTAGAATCCACTTATGTGTAAATAATAGGTTCTCCTGTTTGCTATCATAAATAACTGTAATATTTATGATTTAGATATGTAATATGTATCATATATGAGAAGTTGCTAGTCAGGTTCTGGAATTGTGGAAGACAGGGTAGAAAGGACTACTTTGTTAGAGGAATTGTCTTTGTCTCCCTTCTRGTCCAGAATCATTATTTTTTCCTGTGTATTTAACCAAAATGACTGCACCACTTTGGAGCTGCTGTTGTGGGAGATCCTGGCAATCTCTTAAGTGGCTGGTGATATCCTAGGAGGCTTTGTCTCAGATCAGATATAGAACTGAATTTTATATTTGGTGGGGAGTCAACAGGACAACAAATATTTGCCTGACAGACCCACAGAAGGATGAAGTCTTACACTGGGCATTGTTAAATGAATGTTAGAGGGATGCTGAAAGAAATAGGATCACACCTTTGGATTGTGAATTAGGCTTTATTAATTTATGTTCACAGAAGTAAAGAACAGTACAGTTTCAGCATTTTTCTGGAAAACAGAATGGTCTTGTTTCTCTCTAAAATCCAATTACTTCACAATCTTAATTAATTTATGTCTCTGCAGGAAAATGTAAATATTAGTAATGAATGCTGGTATAAAATGCAGTTGTAAGTCCTAGGGAAAATATCAGCATTTGAAACAGTTTCTCTATGGACAAAAAGTCAAATTCTTAAAAATTTACTGTAACCTTAAATTCARAAGACACTTTATCACAGCTTAGTGAAAGTATTTTGTGCTATAAAAATATGTATGACTTTTGAGAGATCTTTTGGATATATTTAGCGAAATGTAAATTACTTGTTTCTAATATGTTAAAATGAGATTTTTTTACAATTGAAAATGTCTTTCCAAAATATCTTTGAAACATTTAATAAATTGAAACCAATCCCTTCCATCAGTTTTTATGATTTCAAGAAATTAGGATTTTCTGGGGAAAACATGTTTCATTGAAAAGATCCCAGCTAAATCTATTGAAGATTTATTATTTATCRTGGACCAAATCTTGCTTTCTGTACCTACATAAATAGTTAATGAAAGTGCTTCCAAGCATAAAGCATGAAGTATTTGGACCAATGTTATAAAGTGCTTTGAGCTGGGAGAAATAGAAGCTGGAACATGGAAGTTACATTATAAGCAGAGTTATTTTTGTTCTGTAGAAAAACTTTTAATTGTCAAAGACTTAAAAAGAAAGTACTGTTTTTCCTCTTTTGAATCATACAAGAGTTAACTCCAACACACGTCTAATATTATATTGCAGTTGTCACAACTCAATGCTACTGTTTTGATTACTGAAACATAGGTGGAGATCAACTGAACAATTATAACCTCCAAATAACATTTCAGGAATTGTCAAACCGAGCATGAGCTTCCAGTGGAAAGGACATTTAAAGTTGAAATTTTGGTCTATAATGGCTTCACCAGTTTACAGCTTTGCTGACTGAGTATACAAAGTTATTTCACAAAACACAACATCTTGGTCTTTACTGGAGAGTGAACTTACTACATTAATATAATAGAAATGTGAACTCATGTATCTTTATGTAACATCATTTAAAAAAAAGGTATTTTAGAAGGAATAACACTCATAATTGTTGAAACTGCCAGAAGTTACTGGAATACTTTGAAATGTGAATAGAAAGAACACTTTGAAGTAAGGTCTACATTRAAACACAAAGGTGATCCAGCAKTTTGGGGAAAGAAAGTGTATAGGATTAATCTTGCTGGATTTGTCCCCAAAAGTGCTGTTTATCATTTAAGATAAATTAATTCTGAATATGCTTCCTATAGAATACTGAACCCTGTATCAAAATGAATGGGCGTCTTGTTGGGATGAGAACAGCAGAACAGGACTGTATGTGCTTATATGACATATTACAAACTGACAGATGTGTGTTTGAAAAAAGTAAATTAAAGCTTCATGAATCTTTCTTGTTAACTACATCCACTTTTCACATACAAGAYGGTTTCTCCATAGACAGGGACCACTGGTAGTAAACACAATTGGGCAAAGCATGTCTAAGAACTTGGGACAGGGACATCATCCTATTCTAAGCCCTTCCTTGCTTTCAGTATATTTGTAATTTCCAGGTTAATTTTCACATGAAATGCTATACAATAGAACTGTCCTAAAATAAATACTTCATTATGTTCACCCATTCTGTGATTTCCTATAGAACTTGTACAGTTCAAAAGCAAACTGTGACTCTCTTTGKATCTAGCATGTTTGCCAAAACATGACATAGAAAACTTTTCTGTAATAAAACAGTCAGAATTTTCACTGCTCTGGGTAGGTTCTTGTTCCTTGCTTGTTTTGCTTATACTATTGGTGAACTTGCCCTTCCAGCAGAGAGTTTAGTAGATCTTTCCAYACCAATGAGGAACAAAGCGCCCAGCAGCACAATCTAAAAGTAAATAAAAACCTCAGTGGAATTTCTGCTCTGTAAAACACTGTGTTRTGAAGATTTCTTTCTACCTTCCCTTCTTTTCCCTCCATGTGAGCCCAGATATATGTCCATTAGGATTTCTTGGGGGCTGTAGCAGGAAAAACAATCCTTGCTGTGATTGCTGGTGCACTTGTAAGGTTCTGTCTCTTTTCTCCTAGAGACAGAAATGTAGATTTTTCAGGCTCTTTGGCCAGGGCTACCCCAGCAGCCTTCTGTATATGGGAGATACTTTGGAAGAAGGATCCAAAGTTGTATAACAGCATGTTGATTTTCGTGCACCCCAAAAGACTGGACTGTTTCTATTTTTCCCCCAGCAATTACTCCATCTCTGTGTAGGCAGGCAGATTGCTTCATTTCCAGGTTAGAAGCTATGAGCAAGTTTGTATGAATTGCTTTTGTTTCCTGACCACTTATTGCTAAAACACTGAAGTTTAGTTTTAATCTTGTCTATACTTTACAGCGTCCCTAGGGGCAAGGAGCTGTTTTATGTACAGCTTAGCCTGAAGCACTTGTGTCACTGAATGATTTTGTATTGCTTGTTTAATAGACCACAAAAGTCAACATCTCTTGGAAGMACAGTTTGTGCTCAAAGTAGTCTCAAATTCCAAGCGGTCCTGTTAAGGCAGGATGTTGTGAGAAATACAAAGGTTGGAATAAAACCTCTTGTTCCCTAATTATAATGGTAATACTTGGGAAAATTTGAGCCATTGTGTTGATTTATGTCAATAAAAGTTTGGGGTTTTTTTCTTTCTTGCCCATCCTGCTTGGGGAAGCTGGAAGTAAGTCAACATTTTTAGCTTCAACATAAGAATGCTGCTTCAGCTATCAGTTTTTATGGAAGCTGATAACATCTCTGAAAAGAGACAATCTGCATTTAAAATATATTTAATGAAAAGAGGTCAAAAACTTTAGTTTATACATTTATAGAATAAGTGAAATTGAAAGGGATTTCAGGAGCTGTCCAGACCAACCTSTTGCTCAAAGCAATATTATCAATGAGGTGAGATCAGATTGCTCAGGGCTTTAACCAGTCACTGCTTGAAAACCTTCAGGGATGGAGATCGTGAAACTTCTTTGGACAACCTATTCTACTATTTGGCTGTCTTARTGGGAAGAAAGATTTTTCTTTTATCTGGTTAGAATTTCTCTTGTTTTGGTTTTGATCTGTTACCCCTTGTCTTGCTCTGAAGAGCCTGGCTCCAACATTTCCTTGTGTGAATCTCTGTGGTACTTTGTTGGTTTTGTGACATGCAGGTGGAATGCAAACCATTAACCTCTATCCTCTGAGCCCTGAGTTGTCAGAGTAAATTTTGTTTTGCCTTTTCTAGGTGTCCATTCAACCTGGGGTGACCTTTTTCCCTGCACTGGTTGGTGTCTTGTTAGGTAAATCCTACGTGGGGTCACAAAAACAAAACGTTTGGTGTTTAGTGTTTTAGTTAGGTTCTTTACAGGTGAAATGCAACTGAGCCACTAATTTTTATAGGATAGAGCATGTAGTGAATGGACTTACAAAAGTGCACAGTATACAATTATACAGGAAATTAAGCACTGAAGCTAATATAAGATTGATGAGAAAAAGCTCATTGTCAGCATGTCATAGTATTGCAAGCTGTATCAGATTTGTGTGTCCAGCATTAGGTTTAAAGAAAGCACATTAAAAGCTATGTATGGTTGCCTGGTTTCCTCTTCAACTATCAAATACAAGGCCACACATGAGCAATTTTGAGAGCTGAATATAACCCCTCTGACAATATCAAACTCCTGAGTTCTTCTGACAGCCACTGGCTGATTTGTAGAACAACACATTGTCCTTTCCTTCAGACAAATGAAATTACTGTCCTCGCCTGGCCATATTGAAATGATTTCATTTTATTTCAGGAAAATTCRTTTCTAATCACCTACAACTTTTTAGCAGTTTCTGTTGTGATRGATGGTTTTACACATTTCAGACAGCAACTAGAGCTTCTATTCTCCTATAAAAGTCCTGAATAGTTCTATGTTTACATTCATGTCTACGTCACATATGTTTCATTCCTCAGATTGCTAAATATTCCAGGGCTATTTATGCAGRCTGTGTGTAAGAGAATCATAGTTCWGTTGAGACCCATGTGTAYGACAGAKTAGCAAARCATTGTGGGATTKTTAACAGTTWATTGAGGTTGACAAGATCTTAAATTTTATAGTAATCTTGGATTTTCCATCAACAAATATTTCTGCCGTTGTGCTTTCACTCTTTTTGAAGGTAAAAAGGAATATCAGCTCTTAAAATGCATCATGACCAAGCGTCTTAATGTACAGATATAAGTGGTCTGGCAGCTTGTCTATTCATGGGAAATCTACATGGTGCCACCTTCCTAGAAGATAGTAATCTGAACTGCAGTTAATCTGCTGAATTTTTGCTGTAATCAATATTATTATCATGTCTTGAAATTATGAGTATTGTTAATCCTGATTGGCATTAACCCCTTTCTGCACATTCAGAATACCTTTGATTATTTGTAATGTGAAGCTCATTTTTCTGAGCCTTGATCTTATGCCRGACAGGGAGCAATAGTAATTGAGTGGAAGGTACTTAATATGAATTACAGCAATAGACAAAACATACTGCTGACATAAAATGGAGCAAATCACAAGAGGACCTTTAGGGTTCATAGGGCTAAAGCAGATTTTTTATCATTATTTTTGRTTTTTCCCTACAACAACATTTTTATCATATAGTAACATCTTTTTTCATCAACAATTAATTGAATCTGTTACCTACATCATTATAGAATACATGCAAGGGGGAAATTTATGAACGACATTATAAAAGATATGACTTATTTGGTCATTCCAAGTTGCTAGGATCAAATTTGAAAGCTGTAGCCTGCTCAGATTTCTAGGCTGCTGTGCCCTAGCCCCTTCAAAGGTGCCTGTTATTTCCTACCAATTTGTTATAGTGTCCTGYTCTTGGCAGGATGCCTACTATTTAAGGTTACTTTCATTTATCAGCCATAAGTTAATTTCTTTGTGGGCAGAATCTCTGATCTCATTATGTTGTCTTTAAAGCTGAAGACCTGAGGTTGTTTCATTTTTACTTTGATATCACTGTAAAAAAATAGTCTTAAGTTAAAGAACTGTGTCTCTGAGGAGTCATTTGGTAGTCTTTGAAAAAGTGACAAATTGGACAATCACAAAGCAATATTCACATTTTTRTTTAAAAGTTACAGAATTCAGAGACTGATGCATTTCTGGAATGTGGATCATATCCTTAAAATAACCTGCACTCTATGGATTGCCTTSCAAAGGTACATGGAATAATTATCCTCACAGGCTGCCTGGTGTCAGGGCTAAACACACAATTAAGTCAGTGATAACATGAGAAAATAATTTTTCCTGCCCTATGACCTGCAATTCTTTTTCTAGGGGTTATGTGCATATTTTAGCTTACAGCTGTGACTCTCTTTGTTGTACTCCTTTCTGATTTTTTTTTATAGCAGTCAACATGTTTAAAAGTTTATAGACTGATCTGTGACTCCTGTGTAGTACATTTCTGCTTTGAGATGTTTCGTTTCTAACAGGCTGATTACTTTTTTCCTTTTCTCTCTCTCTTTTTTTTTTCTTTTTCTTTTTTTTTTTTCTAAGATAGATGGCCATTACCAGTACATGGGAACAGCAGTCAGACTTGATATGTTGCATATACTATGAGTTTAATGTTTTTTTTTCCATTGCACTTCATTTCCCTAATGCTACCTGAGGTACTTCGAGACACATGCATCCCTGTCTTCTGTCTTTGAGAGTTAACTTCAACCAGAGCAATAAAATCYGGGTGCTTTTTAGAGCATTAAATCCAGCGAGTGGATATTTGTCATGATGTCTTTCAGGACCACCAGGTGTATGTCAGGGAGTGGGAAAGTTGCTCCACAGGTAACTCAAATCTCTCAGAGCAAGGCTGGTACATGAAGAAGCCATTTGTATCCCACTGAGTCCCCCRGCGTGGAGAACGTTGCTGAGATTTACACGAGTCCAATCTCAGCACCGAGGAGAAGGATGGCTCTGCATCCCTGTGACCTGAATGCCTGTTTCTCATGCTTCACAGTGGCACTGCTGGGGTTTTTGGGTTTTATTTGTTTTGGTTTTAGCTGGGTCAAAGCTGCTGCTGAGGGTGCATTTTATGGAAGCAGGCAGCTGGAAAGGGGAGAGAGAGCTCAGGGAAGGGAGCGCGCTGCCTCTGGGGTGTGAGGTGGGAATGCTGGGTCAAAGGCAATGTGTGGGCAAAGGCCCTGAATGCCTGTTTCCATAGCTTACTTAGGGTTGCCCCAGTGCTTTTAGACAGAACTGTTGTCAATGGTATTGATCAGATGTTCTGATAATCCAGCAAGCTTCCTGATGTGTTAAATTCCCTGCTTTCACGTGGTGTTAAGTGTGGGAGAAGTATATGGAACTCTCAGTGGACACCACCAAAGGATGACTGCTTGCCATCAATTGTGCTGCACATGCCAATTCCAATTAGTCATTTGCCAGCCACTTTTAACACTTTCTAGCAATTCTGTGTAACCCCTTCAAACATACTGTGTACTTTGAGAGTTTTAACTTACATTTTTATCAGAAGAATTACACAAAGCAGTTTATTTGCATCAGACATAGAAAGTGCTGAATTAAATTTCTGCTACTCATGGATTCTTAAACGTATATATTCAAACTGAAGAGTGGACAAAGATGTATCCACTCCAGAAGAGCAAAATTTTGTATTTAAAGGAATTTAAATACAACAAACAGGAGCAAAATTTGAATGTGAGCTAAAATTTGCAATGCATCTCGGAAGGAAGCTTGACTTTGCTTAAACTTTTGGTTTTTCCTTCACAGTAGCATGACAGTGGTTTTATGAACAAATACTTACAATAGAAAATATTACCAAGTTTTCAACCTACTTTAGCTTGTGCTTTGAAGCAGTTACAATACGAGAGAAGGGGTGAGATTTTCAAGACTCGTTCCTTTGTATTTGTGTGCATGCGTGTACAGTGACACCTTCCRGGTTTCCCATTCTCCACGAGCTCAGAAGAGCTGTTAGTGCAGATGATATCAGATGTCATCAGTGGTTTTGTCTAAAGGGTCYTGTGTGCTGTCCCACCTRATCACCACCTCCTCCTTTGCTCTGYRGTKGAAAAGGGCAGRAGAGCAACCTGAGAGCTTTGTRCAGCCAATGGGATGGCATCCAAAATTCCCATCAGTCAAAATGAGACTTATTGCAGCAAGATATGGGTTAATGATTGTATCTCTACTTCAGCAATGTGCAATAAAGAGGTAGATTAGGAGAGATGAAAAATTTATTGCAAAAGTGGTGCAGCATTATGAAAAACAAAATGATTTCATCGAGCGGGAGTTCTGTTACCATAATCCTAACAATAAACTCTGTTACAATAATAATAGGAGAAAAACTAATTGCAGCAAGGACAGGACAAATCTTTTTTAATCCTCCTTGTCATCTCAACTAAATCCAAACCTATTTGTATTAACCTTTGCTGACAGAGTCACATGATGGACATAATTTCTAGTAATTTACCAGCAGTAGATCTAACCTTTCTTCATCAAATATTCATAAAGGCATGATTCTCAATGATTTTGTCTCTTTTCATATTTACAGCTTGTTGTCTTCTTCCTTTTTACTATAATTTGARCACAATTGAAGTCAGATGGAATTAAAGTAGAATTGCTTTAGTGGCTATAGTACCTGAAAGCAAAGAATAATTAATTGAAATTTCTTACAAGTCGAGATCATTCTGTACTCTGATGGGACTGCATTAAACAGTCCACAYGTCCTTGCCTTTTGAGGGGTTAAAAACTCAATCCAGATTAAATGGCATCAATTCTTGTCATTTGCATAACTGTTTAAGGTGTGTGTGCCATGCATCCTCATAAACAGACGTGGAGTTGAAAGTATGAACTTTTACTGAATCCTTGGACAAGGTTTTTCAGTCATGAAAAGAAGTGCTGTGGGCTTAATTCTTTCTTTAGGTGTAAATAAGACTAACCATTGAACTCTGTTCAATTGTGCTAGTGTAAAACTGATATAAAAGGCTGAAGATAAATCAGTTTGATTGAGAAAGTGTGGAACTAGTATGAAACTTGGACTATGCATCTCTTTCCTTCTAGGAAGTTTAAATCTGWAATATAATTTTAGATTACCTGTGGAATGATCACACTTCCCAGTGGATTTTGTTTCTAATGAAGAAATTAGACACTTTCTAAGAAAATATAAAGTATAATTGAAGACATTAAAAAGAGATTCATGTACATTAAATATTATATGATAAATTCTCAGAAATACCTCAGACTGCTATATTTGGATTTAGGACGATTGGGCAGTTGTTGTAAACATCCTGCATCATGCTATGAACTGAAACTCTGCCTGTGAGTGCAGTTGATTACTCGATCAAAATAAAGATATAGAAGGAAACTATACTGGGTCCTAATACATTTTGTATTATATATGTAATTTGTTTACTGTAGTGAACTAATTTTGTTTTAATAAGTCAAGCTGCTTGCTCTCGTGGGAATATGAGGGAGGATTCTGTACAGGGAAAACACACAGTTTGTAATTTAGGCACACACTGAAAGCATGGGTTTTAGTCTGTGTTGTAAAGACAGGGCTTGAAGGTGTCTGGCATGTGTTTGCAGGTTATTTCCAAGAACACTTCCTTCCTGGTTACTGTGCCAAAGTTAGGCTCCTCTTTAGCTGACAGAAATCATGACATAGACTGCGAGTTCAGACTGTCTCCATATTTAGAGAATTGTGATTATCACATAATGGTCACACTCATGGCAGTTCCAGCAGACTGTAGTGAGCAGTGCAGTGAGTGTGGCCRAGTGCTTCAGGTGAATCTCAGGCGTTTCATCTCGTCTAACTGCATCTAAAGAGTGTGACCACCAATGCAAAACCTCCTGAAAAACTGCCCTTTCCGTTTTGGCAGGGGCAGGAGGTTACTGGGACTAATCAAGCTGGGCTTGTGGGCAGACAGGGAGGCTTTCTGGCTTGCCAGGTGACCTTGGTGCTGTAATGTGCTGTAGAGGACTGGCWTTCTCCATTAACAGTTTGTGTGGAGAGCTGAAAAGGTGACTTGTAATACAGCTGCTTTTCCTCATTCTCCCATAATGACATTCTGAACAAGCAGATGATGTCCTTTCATTCAGTGTGACCTTGTATTATTCCATGATTTCTGTGGAGAAAATAAATAAATTAAAATACAGACATGCTGTTTACTTATATATTCATGTATTTAATATATTTCTTAAATTACATCACAAATTGTAATATTAATTAAATTTATGTGTGTGTACTTACCTTTTGGCCAATTCTCTTTTCAGTTAAACCTGTCTATATGAAATTTAAACCTGTTTATATTACACTTGTACCTGTTTGTAACAAGTGCAAGGGAATGGGGAATATGAGGCTTCCTAAAGGTTTTTTTCCCCACATAGGGGTTTTTCTCCCCATGGTGATGTTGGGTTCARAAGCTAAACTGATTCTTTTGGAGCTTTGAAGATAGAATTCTTCTGTCTTCCTTTATTCTCATGGAGTATCCTTTCCAATTAGAATGTATCATTTTACAGCAAGATCTATTACAAGGAGCTTTGAAAGTCTTATTCCAAGTAAATTCATGAAAGAATGGATATATRAAAGTTTGAGGATCATTATATTTGGCAATTTTATGTCAGTTGTTTTGACTTCTGTCACGAATTGCTAAATTTTGTTCTTTTATCCCTGTGCTAGCTGTGTAACTGCATGGTTTCCAGTTAGGAATCTTTTCTTGATTTGAAGRTGTCAGAAATTAGGAATATTCTGTTCCTTGTGAGAGTTTTTCCCAGTGTGTGATTGACTTCACTGTAAAAAACAGGCATATTCAAATTTCTCTGGGTGCATTTTCAAACTTCTGCCTCCTCTGCTAGACAAGAGACCTTTTCCTTCAATCTATCAGTTTTAAATCTGATAAGTGAAGCAAATTGAGTAAATCGTTATCATGTGTTTTTCACCTGTATCCACAGTCTCTTTTCTTTTTTTTTCTTCAACCTACGTCTAAAATACTGGAAACAAAGCTATTCCATGTTATTCTCATTTTTGTTTGTCCAAAAATATTTGTTTTCCAGAAAAAGCACACTGATTTTCCTGCTTTATATATTCATATTATGTGTCAAATGAGTCTGTACTAGATTTTCTATTACCTGATGCTACAGAACCTGTAGATACTGAGGGACTCCATCTCTTTGTCATGATAGTAATTTACAGAATTTGAATTAGCATTATTGGGCCACAGATCTCTTTAGTCTGGTACAAAGTTGATAGCACAACATAGTGCCAGGCATCAGCATCTCTGAGAGGCTGTGTGCAAAGGTGGATGTCTGTGATTGTGTGTTGGATGTGTGTGTTTTGTGGAACAAGTCGAGAAAAAATAGGTTTGAACGCTGCTGAAAGCTCGATGGCACAGCCCAAGCTGACTTCTGCCAAGTGGGGTTTTTACATTAGTAGAAAATTACTGAATTCCTAAAATTCAGTGACACAGAGGAGAGCACCCTTTGTTGCTTTTTCAGTCCCAAAGTTTAATGCAAAGGTTCTCTTGAAGGTATCCAAAGCCTACCAGTTAGAAAGGTCACAAATATATCAAGAAGAGTGGCACCTGGTTTAAATTGTGAGACAAATGCAAATTAACAGTATTTTTCTAATATCTTGTGAGGAGAAACTCCCCAAAAAAGAGGAGAAAGTTCGTGGAGCATTCCTCAAGGGCTTGCAACAAGAGTGTGGTTGCAGTGTGATTTCACCAGTGTTTCACCCTGGCTGTGCAGACAAGCCAACATTAAAAATACCAGACCTGGTGAAGTTGTTAAACCTTGGGAAAGGGAGATGAAGCTGATAGCTGTTATCAGAAATAGCCAAACCAGCCCTGTCAGTGTACAGGCAGGCTCTGTGCTCAGGCGTGGGGAAATGCTGAAAAAGCTCCAGTGACAGGACAAAGGACAAACTCTGTAGGAGAAGGTTTAAGAAAATGGGCTTCTCATCATCCTGAGGTTAATGTCATTACCTTCCCAAGATGCTCCTACTGGCACTTCAGTAAGCAGGATAGAGGGTGAAGTTTCTGTGTAGGACTGCACATATCCGAGAAATACAAATTACAGATTAATAACTCCTCAGGAGCACTTAAGAATGGAAAAAAGATAAAGGGACACCTGCTGTTTGGACTGAAAAAGGAGGATTATGTAGCTACTGCCAAAACCCTTAAAGTTTACATTTCTTGGCAATATGACAGTATGGAGTAACAGCATTTCAGCAGAGAGCAGTGAGCACATTGCATTGTAAATTAGTATGATCACAATATTATTTGAAAAAGCAAATGAARTAGGAGGGGTATTAGGTCAGTTGCATACTCAGGGAAGCAGCGTTTTTTCTTGTGACACAAAAAAAGAAAAAATTTCATTAGCAGTTCATTGAAAGTAAGCTCAGCTGGCAACCTATAAACTAGGAAAAATGGAGCCTGAAATACAGCATTCTTAGACAAAATAAAACACAWAGAAGGCCAAAATCATCCACGTTTCATAAAGTTTAAACAACTGTTCTTTAGCAAGCATAGAATGAAGGAAGACAAAACAGTAGGTCTCTTGCAAGAGTAGTGAAATAGATACTTTTCATTATGTTTGTCTCGATTTTCCATGAATTTGCACAGAGTATGAAAGGATGGACAGTTGATGGCATCCAACAACAGAAGATTTCTGTTTTCTTGATTTCTTTTTCTTTCAAAAGATTTCTTTTTCTTTCAAAAAAGTACACGATTATCCACAGAATTTGAACCTGACAGTGTAATGTAGGTTACTTGGCAGAAATCCCTGAGTTCTGCTGGTAGATAACTGAAGTCCTGCATTACTTCATGTGGCAGATTTTTACCCATGAGCTCAAGAGAATGGGCCAGTGCAGCACAGGGCTAGAGACTAAAGGCAGGGAGAGGAATTGGGGTATGAATAGGATTGCTGCCCTGGGTCCTTAAGAGAAGCTGCAGATAATCCCATATTTGTGTACAGCTGAGCTTTGAGCAGTGATGCAGAGATCACCTCCTGGGCCATACAGTGGAGCTTTTCAACCTGTGCTGAACCCAAAATATATTTGAAAGTTCCACTGAGCTAAATGAGATTTAAATGTGTGATTATGCATTTTGCTCAGAACTGAGAGGAGATTGAATCGGGTCCTTAATTAATTAAYATAAGCAGTCTTTGGAATTCTGATGTGGTGTTTTAGGAGGAGTTATATGATAAAATAATGTGAGTAGCCTTGCWGGTCAATCAGCACAGCAGATGTCAGCTTCTCTTGTTAGCAAACTTAGGGTTTTTTAGCCATTTCATGATAAAAAATTAGTCAAGAGAAAGCACATAAATGAATTTGAATTGTGCCTTACAAATAYTAACAAAATAACTCATCTGAACCACTTGTGAGGCATTAGCACCATATGGTTTATTATCATTGGACTGTTCCCTGTGGCGATAACTTCAAGAATTTCAAGAATASTTGCATTATCTATTGAGAAGCAATTTTTTATTTTCTATTGAGGCAAGATGGTTTTATGAATAACTCTGAAGTTTACTCCGAAGGCCATTTCAATCGTCCATAGATCTTATGATATTATGTTACCTTCTTTCGTTTCAAATTCGCAGCATAAGAAAGAAAAAGAATGACATAAATTGGATGTTAGAAGAGTTCTGAAGATAGACATCAGAAGAATTCAAGAGTAAGAAGAGAACTCAGCATTATTTGTTATTTTCCCTCCTAAAGTAAAAAGAGAACAAAGCATCAAAAGCATCAGTAGTGAGAGAGAGCTCAAAGCCAGGACTATATATCATAGCATATAAAACAAGTGAGCTGGCACCACCAAAAGGTCTAAAGTCTTAGTCTGTGGTTTAAAGCCATTGATATTGCAGTCAGAAAGATCTCTCAGCCACAGAAGTAAGATGAAGRGTTGTATGCATTTGTTGCAATAGAYATTTTAGGTTTTGCCTGCCAGTAGCATTTTGGTAACCACTTGGGTGAATAAGTCTACRTGGTGCTGAGAGAATTAAAGTCCACTGAAAATGTGTTATAGATCAGAATCTTGCACCTTTCGTAGATACCTCTGAAAATAATGTCTGTGAATGTCGGCCAGGATTGGGTGCATGTCCTTTACCTTGTGTTTAAATTGATCGAATGCAATCATATTCCATAAAGGAAAGTGTATTCCGGCCTAGTAACTTTAATCCTCACCCAGTCTGTACTGGAATTTTAGTTGGTTTTAAAAAATGTTGCAGAATTACATTAATTAAAAATTTTTGAAGTATAGTGATGATGAACTTGAAAGTAAGTAAAGAAATATATTTATTCACATTGTATTTGGGCAATGGTAATTATTTGCAAGTAAAAGTAGAATAAGATATTTAAAACCACTACATAATGTTTGCAGTTATTTGAAATCCAACGGTAATAGAAAAAATTCTGACGTCTTGCTTGGTAGTCAGAAAGATTTACTTCACTTGTAGAAAAGCAGCTTGTTGAGCATATTGCCATATGATTTTTATTTGTGGCTGGAGGTACTGTAGCACTTCCTGGGATATCAAGTCTRTTTCTCTGCCAGCACTGGACTTTTTTCAATGGTATATTTTCATCATGATTTATCCATAAAGTATCACTGAATAAAGCAGCAGCCATGRAGAAATTCTGCAGTGGTTGAAATGTGATTAGTTGCATGAGGCTTTCTTTTTTTCTCCTAAAGTCCTACTTCCTCTGCTTGAGCCTCTCTCTCTTTCTTGTATCTGTTTTCTCATTTCCCTATTATTTGTACCCTCCTGTGTCTGTTTCACCTCATGTTGACCTAAAAGAAGCTGTTTTCACCCACAGGATTGCATTGCTCTTACCATGATATTAGAAACATTCTGATTGCAGGCTACAGCCAAGGTGCACAGCACAGGGAAGACAATGTAKTTCTGCAGCACAATAAACCTTGAGTTTTGTTTTTTTCTCTGTTTCCTAAGCCTCTTAGGAGTTCAAGGCCACAGCTCTTGATAGAAAATGTGGTGTAAGCTCCTCTAATATATGTGTGTGAGGATATATGTATGTATGTATGTATAAAGAGAGAGGTTTATGTGTACAAATATGTATTTCTGTCTGTAGTTATAGTGATAAGCAAGATTTTCATTTCAGTCATGAGAGAGTCTTGGAGTTGTTTGGCTCTTGCATATGATTCTTGCTATCCATCGCTTCCTTTTGGCTATTTAAATGTGCAGATTTCCTGAAATGGAGCAAAGCAGGTAAGAGGCACATCTTAGTAAGAGTCTGGGGGGATCCAGGGGTTTTCTGGGGCAGGATCTCTGTTTGGTGTCACTGTCCCTAATAAACCATACACCCACAAAGGACTGTTCCATGGAAAATCATACGTGGAGTCCTTCTTGCACAGTGGTTACTACAAATATAAAGGTCTGCAGTTCCATTCAGCTCCCAAGTGCTGCCCCTTCTGGGTCACCCTTCTTTGGTCCTGGTGGAAGTTGGGGGATTGTGGGGGTGGGTTGTATTAGCAGCTGGCAGGGGTGACACAGGAAGGATTACATTTCTTTGATGTGAAAGATATAGACCCCTTCTCTCCAGTCTGATTTAAGGATCAAGTAATGTGGTTGCTGTTAGTTGCACTCAGTCATGTTTCCTTTGATTTCACTTTCCTTATATAACAGGGATTTGTCATACAGCAGTTGATTTTTATTAACATGAAAAGGTGCCTTATGGAAAAAATACACATTCAACATGGAAAATGTTTGAGCTTTCTTGCAGAAGGGCAGACCCTGCCAACCCAGAGGCTCTTGCTTATTTTAAATGAGGTGGCACTAAATGTAAGGGCCATCCTCCTGCAGTGTCATTTAAAACGATCCTACGTTTGCATTTTTCCTAACCKATATGATTTTCACATAAAAAGAGTACAAAAGATAAAGTGGAAGAGTAAATGATGCTGGAAGCATCATTAACTTTTC
This sequence comes from Malurus melanocephalus, assembly GCF_030028575.1. Classification (NCBI taxonomy): domain Eukaryota; kingdom Metazoa; phylum Chordata; class Aves; order Passeriformes; family Maluridae; genus Malurus; species Malurus melanocephalus. The sequence continues at coordinate 2,507,639 of NW_026623272.1, read as the reverse complement.
AGGTGACATTCTCTTGGAAAATACAGTGTCTTTCAAAAAAAWGTGCCATATGCATGGCTCAGCCCCAAATCTTCCAGCACTGATACCGACAAGGGAGGGCATCTGTAGCCCCCTGGGAAGAGGGCTGTGGGGATTTCCTTTTCTCCTCTTTGTTGGTTTTTATTTCCATTTCCTTTTCCTCTCTTTTTTTTCAGTCATTTAACGCTGTTCTGCACAACAGAGGGGAGCATCTGGCCCCAAGTAAACACCCAATAAAATAAGTGGGGGAAGTTCACAGCTCCCTTGGTGCTCTTGCGTCTGTCTGTCTGGTTGTGGACTCAACAAGATAACCATGCATCAAATTACATTGCCCAGGCTATCTTCACAACCAGAAGTGCTTGAAACCTTATTTTAATAGAAGCTTAGATTCTGGAGAATACTATAAAATCTCTCCAAAGGCTCCAAATCAGCAATTCCATCTGTGTTTCTGCAAATGTAGAGGAACAATGCCCCAGCTGATTATGCAAACAGAATGAAAATAGTTATTTTAAAAGTGCATAAAATCGATACTTTGGGGAAAACAAGTCAGCTGTGTTTATACTCAGCATATAGSAGACATTTTGTTTCTTTGTCTGAAAAAAAAAATCATAGGAAAGCAAGGATTGCAAGTGAAATAAAACAGCCGATCATACAGTGCAACAGAGGGGACTGGAACATCAGATGTCTCAGCAAAGGCTTCGAGAATTTTAGGTTCCTTTTGAGAAATATAAATTATATTGAGGTTGATACATTTGTACATTGTTTGAAGTCAAAGCCAAATATTCTTAGCACAGTGGGAATAACTCCCTTCTCTTTGCTGATCGTGAAAAGTATGTAACTAAATCTATGTCTGTGGTGCTGAAAATTTCCTCCTAAATGCTGTCTCTTTTGGACTAATGGGATTTTTTGCAAGTATTGGTGTGAAGGGGTGTGAATATAAATATGTATAAACATGCTTCTCATACAGTTCAGGATACATTCCTTGTATACATACTATTCCAAAAACAAGAAACAAAAGCATCTGAGAAACAGAAATGTAAGGGAAATATTTTTAGACCGGTAAGTTAAATTGGATTAAACTTCATCTTTCAGCAAATGCCATGTTATTTATTTAGTGTTTCTCTGGGGGATTTCCCTACCCCCTCCACTTTATAGTGAGTAGTGATGTTTCTTAATTAAAAAATCAAACAAACACGGAATTGAGGCTGCCCCACACAGACATTCTCTTGTGGGAATAGGAGATGCACTGATTTTCTCATGGACAGTTTCTGGCTCTGTTGGACGCAGAGGAGGGGAAAAGCTCTGTCTGGGGAGTCAAGTGCCCATTGTGTATCAGATGACAGGACAGTTCTCAGTGCTGCACTGCCATCTCTTAGGTGTTCCCCTTTGTGGGGAGAGCTGGTRGATGTGATGAGGAAGGGCATGGAAAAACTCCTCAGAAGTTGGGTAGATTTCTGTTTATTAATTATTCCACAGAAGAGATTACTACCTTGGAGAAAGGAGTTTCTTGTATCTTCTTTCCTTTCATTCTTTCCACCTGGAACATTTCTGAGATTTCAYGGCTTTACAATCCCCACTCCGTAGCTGAAACAAACCTTTATCCTTTTCCTGATTTTCAGAGCTAAATAGTTTAGAAAGACTGAAGTATGTTTTTACAGCTTTTATTTAATATTGTGGAGGAAAAGTATTTAAAGTTATTTACAGTTAAGGCAAAGCTAAATGTTCTTTAAATATGGTTTTGAGTTTTATATATTTCTACAAATGCATGGGAAGCACATTGGTGTACCACTTGAAAAGTCTTTTGGTTGGACTCCACCAGTGCTTTGGTTCCTGTTATTTCGCAATGTGGAGGGTTTTTCTCATGTTTACCTGTTTTACTATTTGAGTAATAACAGAAACTCTGACATTTTCAAGCTGATGCAGCTGTGGTTTCACCCTGTTTAGTGTCAGGTTCATTGATCCCTGCCCTGCCTTTCTGTGGAACAGCAAAATGCACTCTGCAGGCCAATGTTAGAGATGGATTCTGCTGTGGATTCACTCTGTCACMGTGCACACAGGGCTGGCTGTTTTCAGGCTATCCTGCTTTGTCACCAGTGACGCCTCAGGATGTTGTAGCGTCCTCATTTCYAGTGGAATGGTTTATTTTGGAGGCATAAAGCTCTTGAGTCAGTGACTGTAAACTTTGGTTCTGTGGTAAGGGCCAAAAGTATCAGTGACACGAGTCATTATGAACTTTTGAAAGCAGACAGAGAGATCAGCTGATGTGCCAGCAAGTGTATTTGTTCTTGCATCTTTGTGCAGCTGATTTGGTTTTTCCTTCAGTTTAATATTTAACAGATATTGCCTCCATCCCTTTCCTAAAACTGGCATTCTCTTTTCAAATTTCTTATCTGGAAACAAACTCATTYTGTCCCTTCTATAAATGTAATCCTGGTCTCAGCCATTATTTATGGCTGGGCACACTGTAGTTACAGCACATGAAAGAACATCAGCAGTGACTTGCTGTAAATGGGACAGACTTCTTGGGAATGCACTGGGGATTAGATGTCCAAAAGAATGAAGCACTTCTCTCTTTCCATCTGGCCACTTCATTTCACTGCCTGTTTGGGAACAGGACTTATGAAATCTAGTTTGCAAAGTCAAATATTGATTTAATTTGTTTTGCTCTTAAAAGGTAAACCTGGGAAGTTTTTAGTTGTGCAGTTGTGGGAGGGACAAGCAGGGAACAAATGAAAGAAACACCAAAGTTGGCACCCTTCTGATTGGTTAATTAAAAAAAAAAATCTTTTGGTTTAAAGCTTAGATTGGACTCAATAACTTTCAAAATGTCAATTTTGGCATGAAAAATTAGGATTTTGTTGGTGATATAGCCATATAAAAAAAACATATTTCAGTATATATATATTTTCTCCCTTGTCTATGTTTTTTCAGTAAATAGGCACAGGCCACTAAATTAGTACCATGTCAGAAGCAGRACTGTTTATATCTTCTGCTCACTCTTAACATGCCTGTGCAGTCTGAGCCACAGACTGACCCCTATTGATCTGATTTGACTACACTTCTGTGGAGTAGACAAACAGTGCAAGAGAATCCAGGGACTCTAATTCACAGTACCTTATTTAGGTTCCTAGGTAATAATTCTTATTTGCATTAATCACATTCATCAGCAGAACCTGAGGCCTTCTCTCGTCTTATTTGCATTCCTATTCCTGACAATGAAACAAAAAGGTATCTGCTCTGAAGAAAGTGTTTTRAGTATATTGACACTTGATACTTAATAGTTGCAAAACTTAACTATTAGAAAGAAGACRTTTTCTGGAATCAATGGYTCACACATTACTGTAAAATATATCGATTAAAAACAAAGCATAATGTTAGTCATTTAGTCGGTAGAGTGATGCAATACTGAAATTTATCCTCTGACTTTTGCATTAACCTTTTATTGACTGCTTGCATACTCATAATTAACACACACTTTAGCTAGCTTGGTTAATTTGAGCGTGGTGATCAGTGTTCTCTAATGCAGATGACACCCTGATCATCAGAAATCAGTGCAGCCCATAACCATAACCAGRCACGTGTCTGTCTCAGTGAATGTCCACCTGCCCATGAGACACCAACCACCTCCCAGGGAGAGGGAGCATCATGTTGTTATGCAGTGTTGATCATCATTCAAATGTTGGTCATCACGCAGTTGAATACTGGTAAATAATAATATAAATTAATATATTATCCATTTGTTAAAAACAGACAAAAAGGTTATGAAAACTCCAAGAACTTTAGAGGGTAGAGGTAGTGAGAACGTSCACTTCAGCAGTAACTAAAAATGGGCTTTTTTAGTTGAAACTGTCGCAATTCTTGATTGTGTAGTAAGAAAGTAGAGACCATGGAGTTTTGTACATTCTGTAGACAAACAGTTCTTTCTATAATAAATATGTTGTTGTACCTGTATTGTCAAGGTGTTGCAGCTAAATTGCTCTGAAATATATCAGGCAGTTTTCCTGTTCTCCTGCTGCAGATAAAGTAGTGAAGGCCTCTGTTCTGTATTTCAGAGTTTATGTGATTTCCATCCACTCTTTACACATTTTGTACATATGATATACACAGATTARTTCCATTCTCTTTTTAAATTTTGGCTCTATTAACTCAAATAACAATTTCTAATTGATGTGGAGTATTTTCATTTGCTTACAATATTGTAATTCTTGGTAATTTCCATTATCCCCATGGCTTGATAATCTCTCTTTCTGCACCCTAATTCTGAGTGAGAAAGCACATCTGAAGTTCCTGACTGTGGGAGCTATTCAGGTGAATTGTTTAATGAACTGCCACRTCCAGGGGTGACTGCCTACAGCCAGCCCCATACCTTTGAATAGGAGAAACTGAAGCTGGCTTTAATGTCAGCAGATATGGCACAGGGATTGTAATATTGGTCAAAATAGATGATTCACAAATTACAAAAACGTATCATTCCCTGCTGTTTTTGCTAGTATRGAGCAAAGCAGTAGAAATCCAACAGAAAGATGAAGGTGCCACGGGATAAATTKGAAGTGTTACAGCACTGCTTTCCCTTTTTTATATTTTCACTGCACATTGATACATTTCTGTCATCAGACTGGCACAGCAAATCTGAGGATCTGGCACACTTCCATTCCTCTAATGCCTCACATGGAATGTTCTGTGGTCAAAACTTCCCAAGTGCACGATTGCCTGGAAGTTGAGGCACGTGCTTGGTTGTGGGGAGACCCCTCAGCAATGGCTCTGCTGGGAACAAATATAGAAAAGGAAAAGTAGAGAGGTGGGCTGTCCAGGCACAGCATCACCGTGACTGCTGCCACATTTACAGCAACACACATGCCCAGATGGGAGGGGAAAGCTGGTCAATCTGTTTGTGTGAGAGAGCGAGGAAAAAGAGACATGGAAGATTAAAAAGGGCTCTGAAATGCTGAGGAACCTACACTTTTTCTCTCAGTGAAAACTTGTTAGCAGTAGATATGGGAGAAAGACTGTTGTTGTTTATTATTATTGATATTATTATTATTATTATTAGCTAAGTTTTGCAGGTCACATAACATGCCTGCAGTATTTACTGGCTGAACTTTGTGATTTGTCATCTACAATAATCTCTACATGGTTAATTTCTCCACTTTTAGATGGAAATGCTTAAACTGRAGTGTTTTACACTATCCACCAAACTGAGTGTATTATTTTGTGCCAAGGCACAAAATAAAAGAAGATTTTAAAAGTCTTACAGAGTTATTCTGTAATTAGTTTCAGCTTCCCCTGCATATTAATTTTCTCCCATTCCTTTATGTAATTTGGAAAATGKCTTCCAAACATGATGGCACAATCAGTTAAGTACCTCTCAGAACTCACACACTAAACTGCATTTGCTCTAACAACTATTATAAAGCAGCCAGCAAAACAAATCCTCTGTTATTCTGTACAGTGCAGCTTATCAATGCAAACAGTTTAATATTTATGCTAAGAGGATTGTCACAAGTAGCTTCTGTTCCTTTAATTCTTGTTTTAAATAAATAATGAGAACATTTAAACACATTACTCTTCCCAGGGCCCTGAGGTCGGCTAATCTTATTATTTATGAAGTGATGTGCTACATAATAGTACTTAGTGCATGTTAACAGATGCTATTATCAGGGGCTGATGTGGAGAGCTGAAGATATATTGGAATGCTATGTGTTAATACTGTCCTTGCAGTGTAATGTACGATGGATTGAGTGCCCAGGATGCTGCTGCAGCAATTAACCACCCACCAACATGGGTGTAAAGCTGAAGGATGTTTTCTCATGGGGATTACACTGCTATTAATAATTCCCAGGAGAAGAAGACATCTTTCATTTGGCAACAGTCTCTTCCAGAAGGTCAATGGTGTGGACRAGGAAGTTGCACGTGTCAGTGTTCTTAGAGTTCATTCTACTGAGATGAAAGACACATATATGTTTAAAAAAACTTTAAATTTCTTACAAAAAATTATGTGCATTATAGAATGCAAATTTTTTAAAATGTCAAAAGAAACAAATTTTTTTTAAAATGTCAAAAGAAATGCAAAAGTGCATTTCTGCAATTTGGTTCTTATCTCTTTAAAGAGTTATATAGATCTACAGTATGTACCAAAATTAAGCTAATTCTCAGCATTTTCCTTGGGTTTGCCCCATTGCAAACATCAACTAATTAATCAGCAGCATGGAAGGTGTTTGAGGGGAAGGGAGTGGAGGGGGGGAGAAATCCCCCTTGACCTGTGACAATGGCTTTGATGCAGCACGTTGTATTACAGTCYAATCTTTAGAGATGGAATGGTTGCCACTTATAAAAACTTTCCTCTGTAGGCTGCAGTTCAGTTGAATATTATAATTAGACTTCACTAGTATTGATGAATAATCCATTTAATAAAAAACATTGTAATTTAAACATTTTCTCTGGGGAATAACATACACTAACCTCTTAATTTAATTTTATTGAAGTTTTGCCCACCTATTCATCATTGGAAGTTGTTATTAACCTCCATTTCCATTTTTCTTTATAGAATTTTCTCTTTTTTTTATTGCCTTTTTCAGAGCTAAGCAGGTTGATACACTTGTAAATCTCCAGAATCTACAAAGCTAGTCCCCCTTCTTTAATGTTGTTTAATCTATCCCCCCTGACCTTAATGCAGTAAATTCAGTTTAATCTTTCTCAATAATCTAGTAATACATTGGAAACCGGCAAGCATTTAAATCTGATAATGGTTTAATCACATACTTTAAATAACAGCTGAGATAATGAAAAAATAATTCACCATATAAAGGAACACTAACTGAGTTTTCTCTGTGATTGGCTTTTTGAGAAATCCCTATAGAAAATACAAAGCCTACAACAGAAATCAACTTCACTGGAAATGTGCAATCCATTTGGTGTCAGAAGATGTCGTATTTCTTTTTTATTATCATCTTTCTCTTTAAATTAATGCTCAAATGTATCCTCGCTGAGTATTCAGTTTCTCGATACAGTTTTACTTAAGTGGTTTATCTGCTTTCCTTTCTTTGCAGATGCCAGTCAGACGAGGCAGARAGCTTGCCAGAAGACCAAAAACCAGAATGCCATCCCTTCTGGACAGATGATGATGAGTGTAATATGCCTCTGCCATATGATCTAGAAGAAGTAATTGCTTATCTACAAAATCTTGTTCAATGGATAGAATAAYAAGTGACCTTCCAGCCTAGAATTATTGATGCTGGTCATCTGGGGAGAAGCTTTRTAGTTGTCATAAATCTTTTCAGCTTTGTGATTCYTTGATCATATATWGTTTTATGTGTCAATRCASATTTCACCAGTCTTTAYACAGTAGCTTTTACCATYTTATAATTAAAAAYACCAGYCCTCAAATTTACAGAAATGTGTGTTTTTAAAACCTGAAGTCCAGAACACCAGGCTTTGTTCCCTCTCTTCTGCTCCAATTCCCATTGACCCTACAGCCCCGAGATGTCTGTGTTTCACAGAAGGACAGGCTGGGTCAGGTTGGGAGGGACCACAGTGGGATCATCTGGTCTGGTCCTATTTCCCTGCTCCAGGAGGACCATCCCAGTGCACAGGGCACACACAGCTCTGGAATATCCCCAGTGAGGGAGACTCCACACCCTCTGGACAATCTGTTCAGTGCTCGGTCACTGCACATGAAAGAAATTCTTCCTCATGTTCAGGTGGAACATCCTGGGCATCGGTTCCTGCCCGTTCCTGGTGTCCCATGGCTGGGCAGCACCGAGCAGAGCCTGGGCCGTGCTCTGAGCCCTCCCTGCAGACACTGACAGACAATAATGTCTCCTCTCAGCCATTTCTTGAGGCTGAACAGGCCCAACCCAGTCACTGTTTTGACAGGTTCCCTTGGTATCTAAATTTCAGTTTCTGTGATCTCCTGGAACTGTCTCTGGCCTGGCAGGATTGAGCAGCACAAGGTGTAGCTCAGAGCTGCAGCACACCCAACTGCATCATCTGGGCATCCTAATGAGAGAGGGCAGCTTGGGGTGAGCCTGCTGGAGATCCTCAAAACAGAGCTGTGAATTCTTCATCCACTAGCACAAAGAGGCAGGAGATKATGGAAATGGTCCTTTGTGCAGTGGCTCCTTCTTAGACCATTTTTTCAGATGAGGAATTGTAGAGGAGCATCATCACACAGATCCCAAGACTTTCCTACTGGTTTGCCTCATGGCAGCTGGAAGAGATTTCTGGTGTGAATCTATACCTCCCACGCTCCCTGGAACTCAGAATTCAGTTCCTGACCATTGTTTTGTTTCTCATTACCATTGCATTTGGTGAGTCCTGTTCTGAGGTCAGGTTTCTCCGTGCATTGCCTAAAGAGCTGGTGGAGCTAAGGAAGGCTTTCTATGTGGGTTGTTTGGTCCCTTGACAGACTAGATTATATTGTGTGATATTGGGTGTGGCAACATCAAGTGAGATCTATCAGAACAAAACCAGAAAATTGAGAAATGAAACTGTTGGTGATGTTTTGTAATAATGTGCTATAAAAAGAGTAATTCTATGTGGGATGATAAAGGGTGCTTCTGAATGAAATTGAGAATTTTGATTTGATAAATTTCTATTTTAACTGAAATGGTTGGAGTGGTGTCCAACTTTGCCACAAAAAAAACAGAAGAAAATCATTATGGTGAAAAAGCACTCAGGCTGTGTTATCCCTACAAAAGAAGCCAGTAAGATTCAGAGTTTGCCATTGCCACCAAGAAAAGAATATGCCTCTCATGTTAATCTGGTGTTTAAATCTCTGCTGAGGCCAGGCTCACCCAGAACACACCAGCTTTCTGTCCTGGCCAAGTGCTGTGTGTGCAGAGGAGGCTTGTGCTCCTGAAAATCGTACTTTAGACAGTAAAACATAGGCCAGACCTCCCTGGAGCAAAGCAGGCKGTGCCAGTAAAAATTCATTTTTAGTGGTATAAAGCTGTGTCCACACCTACCAGCTTTTGCCAGAACAATTATATCAAGTAGAGATTGTACTTCATAAGACTTTTGGTAAAGCTATGCCAGCAAAAGTATAACAATCTGAATCAAGTGTTTCCATTGTAGTCCTGGGCTTTTGCAGAAACTTATAGTTACCCTGTAAAATGTAAAGACTCTCTGAAGAACAAATCATTACTTCAAGTAGGTTTGGTAATAATACTTTGATCCACACATTTATCTATTGTCTCTTGTGCCACAGATTTCATAACATTTGGAGATMCTGTTGTGGGCACAGCATTTTCCTTCCTGCACTGGCTAAAGCTGGCAAATAGTGCATATTTGGATTAGTGCCACACTAAACACTGTTTACTTTGGAGATCACTTAGAGAAAAGCTARCTGAAGATGTGGGAATTCTGCTTTGGAAAAGGCAATTCTCAAACAGTTATTGCTTTGGAAATGAGCAATATGAATTTAAAAAAAGTTAATGATGTAAGACTGTTAACACAGTGTTTGGGGGTACTGTTTATGCTGGTACTTTATGATTACTTTGTGTTTAATTAAGCACAGCTAAAAACTGGGGATCACAGTATTGAAAGGAGTCTTAGTGTCAAAAAGGGTGGAGAAGGCACCTCAGTGGAGTTTGTAGCTGAAGTGAAGGCAAAGCTATTAAAAAAAAAATGATTGGCAAATAATTATTTCCAGCAGGAGTAAAAAAGAAGAAAGAAACCAAAACAACCCCAAACCTATTAGGAGAATGCTGGCAGTWATAATAGAACTTTGAGAATACGTGTTCCCAGGCCTTGCCYATGCTTGAAGAKTTRAGGCAGTGAATTAGCTGAACCACTGCTAATCTCAGTGCAGTCAGATAGCACTCATTTARGCCATGGGTAGCAATGACATGGACAAATGAACACCTTTGGAATGGGTATGACCTGAGACTCACAGCCAAAGTACCAAGAATCAAGTGCTTTAGGGCTCTGTGTTGCATTCCAGTCTTGCATCATCTCAGTCACTATAAGCTGATTGAGTTCAGTTGAAATGCAGAAGTATGAGGAGATTTGRTATCTCCAAAGTCCACAGGAGCTGAAAGCAGAAACATGAGGAAGGTGATGGAACTGTTTGAAACACACATCAATGCTAAAGAGTACACCAACATGAGAACATAATTAAAAGCAAGTATGTATAAAAAACCTGAGAGMTCAATTGTAAATTATTGCTGTGTTTAGATTAAATATTAGTAACAGACAAATACTTGAAGTTTATTTTATTTGAGTAGTTCTAATTTAGCTTGTTTCAGTGATTCTTTAGCAATGCATTTATATTCCAGCACTGGATAACCCATTTCCTTTTTGGATGAGCTGGAAGCCTAATGAATGTTCTGTGTAGAGCAATTGTTTGCCAAGCCTGGATGCTTTAGAAGCATGAGGACCAAGGTCAGGTTTTTTCAAGGAAGAGGTGAGAGTATAAATTAACTTTTGACATTAAATTCAGTGGTCCTTTTAAAATGGTGAMGTTCACGACTTTGCTTACATTTACTTTTCATCAGCCAGGGCTGAATTGAGGTAAAATAGTTCCCTTGCACGTGTGTGTCAGGCTAAATGGATTGCAGAAGATACAGATCTGTTTGCCTGTCTGCACTTGCCTTTAGACAATATTCATCAATTTTACAAAAGCTACTGACTAAACATGGAACCAATACAAATGAAAKGCTCAAGGCAAGGGCTTTCTTTTATAAATCTGRTACAGAGTTGGTTTTACACTGATAGAAAGAAAATGTTGGCTGAAAATTAAAAACTTCTATTGTTTCTGTAATTTGTGGAATGAAAGATACAGACCACTTTTAAATATTTGGTAGAAAACTGCTGTGTTATGCAATGTAATTAGAAATATTTTTATAATGCTTTGTTCATATCCCTGTATATGAAAATATTTTATTCTGTAGGTCCTTTTTTTCTGTTGAAAAGGTTATGTAAATAAATAAAATAAATMTSAATAMAGTASATTTTAAAGGCATYATWCTTATGTTCTAAGCTGTACAGCAGATTCTGATTATTTAAAGGGTAAGTAAGAATTCCATGAGTAATCACCAACTGGAAGCTGTGCAGGATGGGTAACATGCACCATAATAMATAGCCAAATGAGTTATTATTATCACCTGAATATGGTTTTTGCTCATTGGTATTGGTGCAAGATGCAGTATAAAGTCATGCTGGACTACTTAATGCAGTGGAAGCGATTCAGGGATTCCACTGATGTAATAGCACATCAAGAAATTAAAAGATTATTAAAATCCATCATGAAAGGTGACTAAAATACTGTGGAGTGTTAAGAACTGGCATTGCTCCTTTCTCATTTATAGCAGTGCTGTTCTATTAGTGCCGTGTCATCAGGGCTGTTGGATATCAAAGCAGGCCATGGAYATCAAACCAGGAGATGGGCTGGGAGCAGGGCAGGGGAGGTGAGGTGGGATGCACAGGAGAGCCCAGGGATGTGCCTTCTCCTGGCCACAGCTTTATTGGCTGAACTCATATGGGAGCCATTCAGCTCAAACTTGTACAGTGCAGGTCAGGATCTCTCCCTTAAYTGTTACCATCTGGTGTAAAGTTAATGTTGGCTCCCCAAAGCCCTTCAGCCCCTGACAGCCAGTGCTGACCCCTCCAGCTCACACCAAGATYACAGAGTTGGCAAGAGTGGTTGTTCCACTGGAGCAACAGCAATGAGAAACTCATCCCCAGCTTCATCCTCCTCCTCTGTCCTGCCACACCTCCACGGACTGAGTGCTTCCAAACATCCTGGTTCCCATTTGAGATTCAAGATGTTACAGCTCAGCTGTGACAGTGAGCTGACACAAGGAGGGGTCAGACAGGAATAATTTTGATGAGGTTCCTCATCAAAAATAGATACCCACTGCACTCCCTGTAAGAGTGAAAMGTTCAGCACTGCACTAATCTGGCTTTAGAGGGTGGGAGCTGCTGGRGAGTGATGAGRTGAAGGACCCTRGCTAAGCCAGCAGCATTGGTTGTTCTGTAGGACTCCATCCTGTCCTATTCTGGCTCTCCCCACCCCTACAGGCAGAGTCAATCCTCACAGAACCACAGTTCTCTTTCTGTCCACATTGACTCTTCACCTTCAGTGTGGCTGGGCCTGCACCTTCATTTTCACTCATCTGTCCTCTTCATCCCAGCCTGAGGGCATTCATTGAACAAGCGAAGATAATTTATACAATTACAAAAAGACTGAACATAGAAAAGCTGCAGAACTGGGTACATAACGTGTTAAATAAAAGCCAAGAAATAAATAATAATGGGATAAAATTATCACATTAAAATGCTGATGTTTGGGCATGAGYACTGGACATATGTCCTGTGAGCTATGGTTTCTCTTCTGGTTGCTTTGGAGATAACATTCACAGTCCAAAAGGATATATTATGCTATGGCTTGCGTTCTCTAAATCTCCACTTTTACAGGGCTTGTCCATGATGATTAAGAATTTGGTCACAAAAGTTGTTCTCCTCCCCCTCCCTATGGTCAAATACTTGCTTTCATGCCAACACATCTTGGTCTGATTAGTCCCCTTGATTACAGGCTAAAGTAAAAAGTCAGGTGTATAAGATTCCCATTATCCTTTATTTCACTGCTTCTAAGAACAGGTCAGATAGAGTTATTTCAGTGAAAATGTGAACAATCAACTTCTGTTTACCATTAACCTTCAGTTTTCTTTTCTTAAAATCAAATCAGGGCTTGCTAGGCAGTTATTTTCATACATGTCCCTTGATCAGTGGAACAATCTGTCAAAAGCCATTAAAGCCTCTATTAGGTTGAATTGCATTCAAAGTTAAGCTCTCCAATCGTTTGAAGGGCTGTGATGATTGTTTTTAATATAGTATACATTGATTTCTCTCTCCGAGTAGCAATGTAACTTTGAAACTAAGCATGTATGACTTGAGTATTTTGCTTTCCAGGATGTCTTGAGAAGCTTCATTTCTTGTGGAAAATGAATGTCCACATAAAAAAAAAAAAAAAAAAAAAAAAAAGGGGGGGGGGGGGGAATGCAGTGAAATAATCTCTTTATCCTCAAAAGTTTTTCCTTTTTCCTAGTTCGTTGTAACCCTGAAGGTGTAACATACGGAATGGGAAGACATTTTCCAAGGTCCCTTTGCTCAACAGCTTCACTGAAAAAAAAAAATAACACCTAATTGTACTGATATTAAAAGATTAAAAGTGGCTCTTTATCTTAAAACATCAGGATGCTTTACACAGAGAAACTGAGGCAGAGGTCAAAAGTGCAGCTGGGCTTTGAGTGCCAGCACTGGAACAAGTGTTATGTAACCCTGTCTGCTGGCATGTCTCCATGACTTCCAGTTTATCAGCTCAGTTTACAAATTAAAGATGCTCTCCCAGAACTTGTTGTCCACCAGAGTTATATCTGCAAGTGGAGCTGGAATCTTACCTCATTTCATAGTTAGCACAATATTTAATTGCATAACATCCAATAATACAWCTCATATGATAGGGATCTTTCAGACCTCCTAAGGTTTGATTAAACTTTCCAGTGAATCTTTTAGTTACATTCCRAAGTCCCCGAGTTCTCAGTGGGAAAGGTAGATTTTATTGGAATTAAGTGATTCCATGGAGAATATGYAGTATATAATACAATACAATGTAATACTATCCCCACTCTTCTAGATCATTTCCTCTATGCTATTTCCTCTGCATGCCTCACAAAATGGTACAGCTGCTGTATTAGGAAACTCTTAAGAAATTCCCTGTTTGTATTTGTGCTGTTTTTACTAAGGTGAAGATGAGTTGCTGAAGCAAACTGGAATGCTGGTTATGCACCTGTTAGCACTTTGGTCTGGTACTTATTTGGTAGTCTGGTAGTACTTTACTGAGAGCACTGCTTTTCTAGCTGTTTTGATGAACATCCTAATAATTTATTATCCAACATCAAAGAATTCCACAGCTCTTTCATTGCTGTTCTTTCTCTTCTATTGACTGATGCCCTTTCTTTCCCTTTTATCTCAGTATTAACAGCAACATTATTAACAAGTTTTGTTCTTTGTTAGGCTGACGTGACCTTAAAGTGAGAAAACTTTAAAATTATGTGTCAGATATCCCTGAAGTACATTTCTTTTCAAACGAATTTATTAAGTTATTTTGACTCCTTTTCCATTTGGTACTGCTACTTTTTATTAAGACCTATTTACAGAACTCTGCAAGATATACTGTGATATGTAAGTTTGTGTTAGTTATATACTAATTTACTGACATTTATCAAATAAGTTGTTTAAAGAATCTGTTTGCCTATCATTTGCTCTCCAGAAGGTGGTAGGGCTTGTCTTCAATTCCTCATTGTTGCAGTGAATACAGGAAGAGCATATTTTTCAAACCATCTAAGTTCAGGTGCCTAGGTGAAAAAAATTGGTTTCTGTAGGTTCTCTGTTTGCCAAATAGTGAGAAACTTTGTCAAAGCAGCAAACTTAAAGATGCTGAATCTACTCTTCAGTGGCACATTTCTCACAACCTGAACTTTCATAGTCCAAGTGTACAGTTATCCCCATGTGCCCATGCTGGCAATTTAATAATGGTAAGTAGATAAAATGGGTAGTGGAGAATTTTTTTTTATTCTTTGAATTGATAGAATTAATTTCTGGTTATTTTGCAAATCTTCTAGTAAGGAAGGCAGATTAATTCCTGTACCTTTGTTAAGACTCATCATAAATGAATATGATTTCTACTCCCTGTAATTGTGTTTCCTTCACCAAAATTGATGGCTCTACTAGGTTTGTAACAAGTTCTTCTGTCTGTGCAACCTCACACATCCCATGTCTGACACAATCTGTTCCATTATGTGAAAAGTAGAGCTCAGTGCCCACCAGCACTGCATCAACCTGTTTGAGTGCATAAACTGTTCCTTGTTTGTCACAGTAGAGCTTGCAATTTAAAACACATGTACTCATGTTMAACAAGGCAAAGTCAAAGAAATATATCTTGTAAACAGACCAAGATGTAGTGAGGCTGGTGATGTCCAGTGTTTCAAAGAGCTCCATTTCACAGGTTTATCTGCCACCCATGTCAGATTTTGTGTAGGGTTCTGTGTCAGAGGAATAGCTGTCATTAGTTTTCTGTTTCCCAGTGGAAAGCTATGTCCGTGCTATCCCAGATTCAGATGGAGGAGCAAGGCAAGGACCAATACTGCAGATTTCCTTTGATGCTTTGACAAGAGCTGCTGTAGAGGACAGCAGAGTGRTTTGATGTTCAAATGCTGTATGGCTGAGGTGCATTGCAGTGTTCTGTAATTCCTGGAGTTCCCTTAAGGCCAAAAGCTGCGTGCACAAATTATTCTGCATTAGATGATTCCAGCCAAAAGGTGATGGAGGTGTGAATAATATTGGCCTGGATGGAATGAAGTCTATGAGAGAAAAACTTGACAGCATTATTAACACACACCCCAGCTTAGAGTCACCAAGGCATCCAAGAGGTAAGAAATTTGATTTCTTAGCCTAGAACATTCTTTCCTTGGCTGTAGGAAAAGTTTAATTGATTTAAATAAAAGCCAGGCAACTGCGTAGAGACCCATTTGCAAAGCCAGTGTTAGCCTGAAACATTTCTTACAAAGTGTTGTGATATACCCTGTACATATCAGTACCAAGGCCAAGATGAGTATCCCTGGAATCTAGTGTGCTTAAGCTGTTCCCTTTTTTCCTCTTTTTATACTCTCAGAGCATTTTTTTTCCTTAACTTTTCATTAAAATGGGTAAAASAGCAGTAGTAACCTTTCAAAAAAAAGATGCAAAAATCAGGGCCTTTGCTGGAGGAACACAAGCCCAAAGAGACTCCAGAACAGGCATTTTCTGTRGGGTTAAAGTGCTCTTCCAGCATCTCTCTTCAACAGCTGCTGGTCTTAATTGAGGCAGAGACTAATCAGGATTCAGTTTGTTGAATTTTGATTTTTACCATAATTCTATTCTTTCTATAGAAAATCTATCATGAGATCTTCAATTCTCTTTGAGGAGACAGAGCTGTAGTTTTTTTGTCATAAAGGTGTTTGCACCCTCACATGCAGTTATCACCCTGCAAATGAAAGTTTCATGAAGTTTTAYACCCTGCTGTAGTTAAAGATATTAATTTCATTTGGTCGTGAGACTTCATTTCTCATCTGAAAGGTCTCAAATTACTTCATCTGCTGAAGTTGCAGATGTGTAATTTATCTGTCAGCCAGTGTCTCTATTTTGTGGTCATACAATCATAGCTCCAAGTAAGTTTTTGGAAAACATTTTTAAAAGTGTTGGGTTTTTTTATTCCAAGATTATTCATGTTAAAGAACCATCACCTCAAGCCAGAAGAATCACACTGAGTTTGTAAATAGGTAAAAAGAAGTAAAGAAGGTTTGTATCACTTTGGTTATTTGCTTTYTTTCTCTGAGCCCAGAGTATAATTTTAGAGCTTGTAACTGAATCAGCTTATCTACTAAAGACAAAGGTGCAAGTTCTCATCTAATCTGTACAATGCCCTCTGCACAATTATATTTCATTGCAGCAGGTCTGTGTGAAACTTGCTGCCGAAGTATCACTAAGATTTTGGAACTWGCAGCACTTCATTAATTAGGTTTCTGTTATTATCCTGTTCCTAGCTGCATGTCAATTATTAAAGTGAAAATAAAGGGCACTCTTCATAAGCCTCCGTATTTTCTGTTTGTATTTTGCTAACATGTAATAAACTTAATGACTTCCAACAACAAGAGGAAGTGAAATCCTACTTAGCAAATTCRTAGCTTTTCAATGTATTTTGTAGCTTTATGGTATGTCAAGCTGTAGGAATGTAAAAGGGGTTTAAGGAGCTGTTGCTGGGTTCAACTAGCTGCAGAAACTTTAAAGTTATTTTTGTTTCTCCTTTATTGCTTAACCTCTGGGGCCTAACTCTGGGCTACTTAAAAAAAGCAGTCATTCAGGAACTTGAACTATACAAGCTTTGACTTGACAGACTTAGAACAAGATCTTGTATTAAACATATATTTTAAAAACATAATTTCAAATCTGGAAATTGATTGTGGCTTGACCTATATATATTGAAGAGCTTGCTGTTCCTTACTTTCTTTGCTTTACTGATATTATTAGATCTATTGTTCTTTTACCAGAACTCCCAGCTGATAGAAGAAAAATCAATGTAGAGCAAAGTATATTGGACAWCAGCACTTTCATTAGAGCCAGGGCCACAACTGACTAACTAAGACTAAGTTATGACATTTCCACTTTTAAAGGTTGCAAATGCTYGTATTATGCATCTTCTGGTATTCTCAGGGGGCCAGAGTCAAACATGCATGAAGCAAGCTTGGAACAGAGCAGTCTTTTAAAAAAATTCAATATCACACACTGATTTTTTTTGTACATGCCAATATGAGAATTACAAATCACAAGGAATTTCCCTCCAATGCTTTTTTAAAAAAAAAAAAAAAAAAACATAGCATACATCCCAAATTACACTTCCCAATATTTTATATTTATCCACATACCCTTACATTCACTCATTTCAACGAGCTGCTGTTCAGACTGATCTCTCAGGTGCCTTTTGCAGCTTTTTGGTCCTGGCCTGGTACAGAGCAGGATGCAGAGGGATCTCTGAGGATTCATCCCTTCCAGACACCATCGCCTGAGCTCGGATTGAGGATGCTCAGAGGTCTGCAGTTCAAACACACGTCTGCCCAGCTAATGGGGTCAGAACACCTCCTTCCAATAATGGATTGGTTCTCTCTAGGGTAAAGAGCCTCTAAGAGAAATTGAGAGGAGYTCCATCCTTAAATAAGATTTGATGCAGCCCAGGAGAATGACAATTACATCTTTTGCTAACACCATTCCTAAGGCAAAGTCATGCTCTGTAGGAAACGGGATGATGGAGTATTCAGGGAGATTTTTTTGTGTGGTCACTAGTAGATAGATCCATGCTCTAGAAAAGTTCTGTGAGAGAGAAAATTAAACTCATGTAWGTGGCTCTCCTGTTGCAGCGAGTGAGAAGTGCCCCTATGTGGGTCAGCTTAGTAAAGYCTGGGTTATTTGCTCCTTGGACTAAGTGCAGCTGGTGACAGCAGCAGATGTTTTTATCCAGCAGGTGAAAAACACAAGAGCCACTCCTGGGGTTGAAGTCCAGGGATCCAGCTGAGATGTACAATAAAAGAGACACTCAGAAGGGCAGCCAGGATGAAGTTAGAGCTGCAGTTAGAATTCACACCTGAATGGTGCTTTGCTGTGTCCCATGGCATGGGTCTCAGCTGAGGGGCTGGGGTGGGGCTGGGCAGGGGGCACTTTGTGGGAGACTGAGCAGTGTCTGCACCTGAACTTTGTCCCTCTCATGCTCACACAGATTGTTTCCCCCCACTGTGCAGGACTGTGCACTCTGGAACAGCAAACCTGCCAGTCACCAGCACGGGGAGGACACCGTGGCTGGGCAGTGATTTTGTGGAGGGAAGGGAGATCCCAGCAGTCAGAGGGCATTGGAGCCACCACTGAGTTCCTGTGTATCTGAACAAAAGCAAGGTGGGATTTTTGTCCCTCTGATTCCCCAATTACTGWTTCACAGAAAGGCATTTTTCAACCATTATTCTTGAACTCAAATCCAGATTTTCATAGCAGGTCTGTGGCTGAAATATAAATTGGAGGTGGGGGCAGTAGCTGAGATTTTGCCTGTCTCTGACCACTTAATTTCCAATTCCACAGCCTTCTGCACATGTCAGTTTTACATGCAAGACATAGCAGTAGCTCTCCAGTCATTGATCCTGGCTTAACTGATGTCAATCATCCATTTTGGACACTTGCATAATACTGCTGGCCCAGACTCCTGCATTCAGCACTGCYTTGTCAGAAGTTCAAGTTGCATGGCAGCACCACAACCCTTCAGAAATGGGGCTGCAGCCCCCCTGCTCTCCCCTTTCTGCTGTCACCCACTGTGAGAGAGGGCACAGSTCTCCCTCTTGCCCTCCTTGTGTTTTTCCCTGGTTTATCTCAGGTAGTTGCACTCGAGGGTCCCTTTGCTTGCAGAAACCTAACTCAGTTTAGGATAGTGCTGAGACACTGGAACAGGTTGCCCGGAGGATCTGTGGATGTCCCAGCACTGGAGAGTTTGAGGCCAGCTTGGATGGGGTTTGGGGAAGGTGCCCCTGCCCAGTGCAGGGGGCTTGGATCTGTGAGGTCTCTTCCAACCCCAGCCAATGTGTGATTTTGGGAGCCAGCTGCCTCTGCTCCCTGTGACAGCTTCCCTGTCATTGCTGACACTCGGCCCCAGTGCTGTCCCTACCTGCTCCCTGTGTGACACCCACTGACTGCACCCACAGCAGTAGGGTGGCTGGGCAGGGGCAGCTGCTGGCACATCCCCGTTAGATCARCTGGCACATCCCCTTTCCATCAGCTCAGCACTCACTGCTAGTAGGAGTGAAAAGACATCRGCATCATTTCATCTTTGTGAAATGATTTGACACAACGTGGCACGTTGAACTGCAGATGACGTTTTATGCCTTTCTTTTTCCTCTGAGAACAAACATATTGCTCTTTGTTAATGGCTAACAACAGGAATAGGAAAATCTCTCCAGCTGTAAATGCAAAAGTTTGCATTCTGTGCCAAGGAGGGAGTTAAATGTACAGGTATCTAATGGGGCCATGAAATGGTGACAGAGAGCTGCATAAGCAAATGAATGTGCATGGACTCTTTACCCTCTCAGAACCCCAAAAGAGAACAAAAAGGGGCTGATCTGGAAGCATTTACAGGCTGGGATTTCAGCACACCTGTAGAGCACCTGCCTCTGCCCATCTGCCCCAGTCCTGCAGGCTCCTCCTCACTCCCTTTGGTGTTGCTGGGGGTGAACAGCCCTGGTGTTTGCTTCCCAGGGCACCTGAGCACTGCATGGGCATTGCTGAACACTGTCACTCCTTAATTCTCATTTTCTGTGTGCACCTTCAGAGCCTCACGGGGCAAAAGATAAAAGAATACAAGCTCCTGTAGTGTAAATAAAAATCCCAGCACTGAGGAGCTATGAATATATGCTTCCTGAAATGTACTGTGGGATTTTCTATTATTTAGAAACACTGTAAATCATTATTTTATAGAGAAGTAAAATATGTAAAAACATTTCTGTACAGTTCTTTTCTAAAGCTAACACAGAAGCTTTCCCCSCTTTTTTAGAGCAACCATTTAATAAAGTCTGACACTTAGCAATGTTTTGAAATAATTTTTGCTGCTCTGCCAGCAGTTAGCTTTGCTGTGAATCTCTGAAGACAAATCCATCTACAGTGAATCCAGCTAAATTCAGCTCCATGTTGTATGTCAGGGTTGAGGACTACTTGTCAGCTCTGGCACTGTCAGATTTTATCTTTAAATATGACAGGCAATTTGTTCAGGGAGCACTTCTGAATGACAAGATATAGTGGTGTTGTAAAACATGGCACCTGTGTGGTATGCCCTGCCTCTGTGGACATCAGAGGCTATTGTTTCCTTTGCTATTAGACAGCCACAGTCACACAATAAGGTGTGTAAAATGTTCACAGAAACCTTTTAAATAGAGTAGCAGGAAAGTAGATACCCTCCGGTCATTTAAGTCAGGCCATTTATCATTTTATCTTATAAAACACAACATTCGCTAAAATGTGATGTAAAGAGAAAAGCAGAACGCTCTGCTGAGCAGCACCGGTGCAAGCCAAGGGTCTGAGCCAYGCTGTAATAAAAGAGGGTTATCTTTAAAGTGAAATGCAATAGAAGAATTAGGGTTTTAACTCCTTCCCCATCAGACAGSTACAGGAGCATGCAGAGGGCTGTTGTTGGTGTATGGGATGAGTGTGGTCCCACTGAAAAACCCTCTGTTACCACAGTGGAGCTTCCTGGAATGGGGCAGTCAGAGCAGATGATGAAACATTTATACACCTAATAKGTTTGGTTTAAAAATAAAAGAGAGGGTCATTTGTGATCATTTTATTACAGTACAAACCAGATCAAACTGGGAGAATTAAAAGGAAGACATGCTGTGGCTATGCCACTGCAGAAGTCAGCAGAGGCTTTTCCACACTGCAGGAGCCATGTGTTCATAGGGCTGGTAAACATCCTCAGAACATGGGTGTAAAACAGATCAGCCTGGCACAGTCTGACACTGCAAGGACACTGTTTACAGGTGAATGCCAATACACCCTGTCCCTGCTGATAGGGAGTGGTGTCTCTACTCTGCAGGGTGTCGAGGGAGCCAACTCACTCTTTCAAAATTAAAAAAAAAATTCCCTTCAGGTGTCTGCTTTTGGCCTGTTTCTGTTACCAAAGTGGTGGCTTTGCAAGGTGCTTCTAACAGAAAGCTGAGTGCCTGTCCTGGTGGTGCTGTGTCTGCCCATAGAGCATCTCCCTTGGTTGTGCAGGACTGCAGCTTTTGCTGCCCCAGCTCCTGAGCCAGCCCTTCCCACCAGCACCACTGCCCTGCCCTGGCTGTCCTGGCTACCCACCAGCAAGAGAAACTGCTKTACAGCCAGGAGAGGAGGGGCAGCTCTGCCCTTGGAGGTGAAAGACGGGATTTGACCCCTGATGTGCATTTCAGTTGGCCTTGGGGGCAGGCAGAGTCTGGGCTTTGCTAATGACATGAGAAGTCTGGATTAAAAGCATTCTGTGCACATTTTCCAAGTCCAAGAAGAAGGAAAGTGTCAAACGATAGGGGTTTGATTAGCAGTAACACTGTRATCAAATCACGTTAATGTCCAATGGTCAGTATGAAGGCATGCAATATTTGGAATTTTACTAAAAGTCAAGCCCTGGAAATGAACGATTCTATAAGAACATTGTTTTATCTTTCACGTGTTTAGCCTTTCTCTTTACAGCTGAATGGAACAGAAGTGAACTCTGCAATCTCAAACACTAGGTGGCAAATCCAGTGATATCAGTTAAAACCTAATATTAGTAAGCTACATTCTGCATTTTTACCACTTGCCCTGTTATAGCATTTAGTAGTGGCAGTACTGGAGTGTAGCTTTGGCATGGCTACTTGAACAAAAATAAATGCAATACAAGGTGGTGGGTGATAGGATGGGATTGGTGGTTAGAAAGATGCAGCATTTGTACAGACATCCCTCATTAGGAAGGGCTTGGCAGTTTAAATATACTTTTTTGGTTTCTTGATATGAAAATAAAGTAATGTCTTTTTACTGTGGTGTAACTACTTTAAAGRGAATTGTCTAGCTGATGCAGAGAGGTAGCCTGTGCTATTTCTCTTCTGGGAGACAAAACTGTCTGTCATGTTCCCTCTTAGTATGATTTACCCATCTTCAGTAGAAGAAAATAATACTTTTATTTTTTAAAGTGGCATAACTGTGTTCAGATATTTATAAATTCTCCTCAGACATTTTTATCTTTTTTTACATACAAGGTTGCCATAATTTTAGAACCACTGGGAAAATGAACATTCATCTTATCTAAGCAAAGATCTTTTGATGATTAGCTCCACATTCTGAGATGGTTTTGATAACGAATGAGTAACAAGAAGCATCTCCAGAGCTTTAATCATTCCACCTGGATTTGGTATTTATTTCATGTTAGCATGAAATGTCTCTGAAGRAGTCTGTCTTTTCCCACTGACTCTGGAGAGAGATGATGTAACTTGTTTGTGTAACTTTGAGCTAAATTTGTCTGAGAAAAGTCATCTTTGGTCACCTAAATCCCTTGACTTGGTCCCTGACACAGAAGCCTAGATAGATCRCAAAGGTATTTTGAGGAACATTTGCCTTCTCTGTGTTCACAAATATATAACTATCTGTGGTGTAACTTCACAATGGGCTTTTAAAAACAAGGAGAAAGATTTTTTTGTAATTAATAGTGATGGATGGCTGGTATGGTCACACAGAGCAACRTAAATCTTTGTGCAATGCCCAGTGCTAAAAACAAATTCAGTAGCTCAGGGAWCTCGGGTACTTAAGCACAGCAAAGTAATGCAGGGAAAGGGGTTTGGACCTCATGTCCATTAGGAGGGCAGATAAACACCCAGTGAAGTAATTTTGCCTGCCCATCACTGAATAATGTACTCTGAAATGAAGTGCTGCACTTCAGTTCCACCCCCCCTGGTCCTTGCCAGCAGTTTTAGAGAGAAAGTAATCAGAAAGGAAAAAACTCCTCAAACACTAATGAGGAACTACTACATCAAAGTAACTGCTCCAAATCATAGAAGCAACTGTGAGTTATCTACCAGTGGATTTTCATGAGGAATGAGATATAAAATACTTCATGTATCTTTCAAATGCTKTGTATTTACTGGAGTGTATCTTATGGGGCTGTATAAGGAGCACTAGCATCAAGGAGCAGCAAGTCTGTTTCATTTGTTTGKTTTTTTTTAAAGATGAAAATTGAAAATTTGGGATAAAGAGGACCAGCAGTGAAAAAAGACATAGACATATCATAAATTGTGTGCCAGTGTATAATCTTTTGCTGCTACAGCAATTTCTCCTCTTAAATACTGTCATTTGAATATTGCTGTTGCAGGGAATCTGAGATGTGCCAGGTAGAAAGGAGTAGTTAATCATATTATGCACTCTGCAAATGGTGRGCATGCTTTATTAGTTTCTTCTATAGATAGAATTAAGTGATATCTGTGAAGTATCTGCAGTAAAGGCATTTYGGGTTATTTTTTTGCTTTAGTGGACTCCCTGTGTCCTCAATTTACCTTCTCTATGCCAATGAAGGTGGTTATCATATAAGCTGGGCTTATGTGGGAATCAAAATTATGGCATTAAACACACAGGAAGAGTTTTCTTTGTTAGGGGAAAATTGAAATTCCTTGATGCACAAGAGGCCACCCCTCTGTGGGCCCAAAACACAGTGGACATGGTTATCCAGAGCTGGAGTGAGTCTGAGGTGACAGGAAATGGAAGCACAGGTGCAAAATTTTCATTTATTTCCCAGCTGCCCAGGAGAATGGCTTGAGTCTGTGGCAATGAAGGGAGCTGGAAAGCTGATGGGAAGGAACTGGAGGAGCCTGGAAGAAGCTGATGGACATGCCTGAAAGAGGGATAAGTTGGAGTGCTTCTCCCTTCTCCTGRGTTTATTATGGTGTTTTGCAGAAGTGTTGCCTGTGGTGGAGTAAATAATTTCATATGTTCTGTGATTAATAGAGGGATCAAATTCAGGCATGGACATTTTTCATCAGGGTTCTTCCATCTGCTACCCCTCTGGACCAAGCTTGGCTGGGGAGCTCTGCTGTTTGATCTGATGCTTTTTAACTCACTGTCCTTAAGGCTGTTGAATTTACRGCCACCCTTTTTCAAACAGGAAATATAAATTCAGATCTCAGGGACTGAAATGCTGAAACTGTTTGGTGAAGTTTGGAATGCACAAAACAAGAGTGACATAGAGCTGTGYCCCTTCTGAGGAGGAAGCAGCAGGAGGTGCCCATCACTGTCCCTTTGGGGCAGCCAGCTGGTCAGTCAGCCCCTGCAAGGGCTGTGTCCTGGGTCAGGAAACTCCAAACAATGTGGAGAGAGCAGAATTGTTATGGTGAGGGGATAGGGGAAGGATTTTGGTGGCAAAGAATCTGAATTTATGGGAAATTAGTCTTCATTAGTTCTGCTGTTCACACAACTTCTGTCTG
This sequence comes from Malurus melanocephalus, assembly GCF_030028575.1. Taxonomy (NCBI): domain Eukaryota; kingdom Metazoa; phylum Chordata; class Aves; order Passeriformes; family Maluridae; genus Malurus; species Malurus melanocephalus. Next base: position 2,483,082 of record NW_026623272.1, on the reverse strand, counting down.
GTAAACCTGAGAAAACCAGGGCTTTCTCTGTTTTACACTTATAAAACAAGAGTAATGTTATTTAAAATGCTTTGGCTGTGTAACAGTTTCCCATAAGCTTCCAGCAATTATCCACAATGGATGCACATTCTTAACTCATGTTTGATTTTAACAGTCAGTGTGACAGTGAGTAGAATTGGACTGGGCATTGAGCTTTTCAATCCCAAACCACCAGTGCACTTGGGAGTATATTTAGATTTAAATTGCATGAGTTTCAATTGGGAAAATGTGTTAAGTGCTTTGCTGGATCCAAGTTGATGCTTGGCACCTCAGTTTTGTAACTTTTTGAGYGGAGGTTTTTCATAAGAATAAATCATTTCACGTGGTTTCCTCATGTTTGCAGTTGTGCTGTGTGCTCAGACAAGTTTTGTTGGTTCTGTACCCTGATCAGCCAGGGACCTATTTAAACCAAAATGAATTGAATAACAGATGAAGTTTCTGCTGGTTTTATGAGAATGGAAGAGAGGTTATGAGTGCCTGTAAGGAAAAGGCTGTTTTGAGAACTCAGTCCTACTAGAAAWCAGCTCACCTACACAGGTGTGAGATTTTGAGCCAGAGCTCCACAGCAAGTGGGAATTCATGGGTCTTGTGGCTCAGGGAGCTACCTGTGGCTTTTGCTAAGATAAAGCTTTAAAAGCAAATACTGTACWGAAAACAATTGTTCAGAATGTTTAACCCAAAATGAGGATCCTTTTCTCACTGAGGGTCACGTGTGGCAGGCTGCACAGTGATGCAGAGCTCAGCGTTATCCTGAAGTGYCTCCACTGCTCGGGGGATGCTGACAGCTCAGGTACCAACTGACCACAGCCCTCCTTCCCTCTTCACCTTCCTAAACATGACCCAACCATGCTAATGTGAGTGTGGGAATGAAGAGCAGTTTGTCAAACAGCATTATTGTCTGAGCTAAACAAAGAACCACTGACTTACTTAGGGTGGAGAAGACTTTCCAGTAGAGTCCAACAGTATCCCCAGCACTGCCAACTCACTGCTAGCCCATGCCATTAAATCCCACAACTACACAGCTTTTAAATACCTACAGGGATGGTGACTCCACCATCCTTCACCTTATTTCTCTTATTTCTACAAAAAGTTGGCAATTATATTGCAGCTTTATTTTATTTTTCTCTTCTTAAAAATCAGCTGAATATCAATCTACAATCAATAAAGAAAGTTGCCTATGGGCAGTTTTACCTTCAAATCTGCTCCATGGATCAGCTGCTGGTAATCTATACACAGTCAATAAGACACATTTCAAAAGTGAGGTTTTTCTCCCAAAAGGCAAAACTGTTCTAATTTGCAGTGGGATATGAACTGGGCAAACAGTATACACCTGAAGTAAATGTAATTTCTARTTTACAAGAAACTCTGGTGAAAGATTAGATCTGATCTCCTCTCTATGCAAGTAATCTGTGGATATTTATATTATGATAACTGGAGAGCACAAATTGCTTTGGTTTTTCCTTTTGGGTATCTTTYTCATTTGTTTGTTTAGCAAAACCTGCAGGGGAAACTCGAACAGCTATAATTACAGTCACAGTTACAAGTTGTGGGGTCTGTAGATAATAAGCTACAAGACATTTTTATTGTGCTTTTTTATTATTATTTGGTTAAAGAATGCTTTTTTTCCCAAGACGATCCATCTGTATTTTGTAGGAAGGAGAATCAAAGCAATAGCTGTCAAATATCAGGGAGATAGCAGATTTACAAATTAATCCCATTGCTTTGTATTTCCACAAAGGCTGAAATCTATAATTGCTGCTAGAAACTATAATTRACTTATTAGAAGCACTCAGGCAGCTAGGTGTGCAAAATGGCAGCAGGTGTGTAATATCATTAGAAATACACAGAATAAAAAGCACCTCGGAGTTTTATCCCTTTAGCTTCACGCTGCCAGCTGCCAATTTGATTGGTTAAGTAGTTTTGGGCCATGCAATACTCTTTCTTTCGGATTGATGTGTTTATTACTTTTTATGACAGGGGATCCCAAGGCAGATGTTCAATAAAGAAACAAGCTGCTACAGAGCAGAGTAAAGAGATAGGTGGTGTAGATGCAGGAAATTGGGAAAGTTATCATATGCGCTACGTTGTTATTGAAGATTTTGCTCCCAGCATTTGTAGCAGTTGTGTTATATGCTCTTCCACAGACAGTAATCTAACAGGGAATTATTGAAAGCCAAGTGCCAGGATTTCAAATTGCACTCTATGATCTGGAGCTGCTACTTGAGCAGGGAGCTGGAGCTTTGGAATGATAAAGATGTGGCTGTGGTGATTTTCGGAGCTGTGTGGGAGCAGTGAGAGCCACTGTGCTCGTGCCCCTTTTGTCACCAAGACACAGCTGAAGGTCTCCTTTTCCTTTGCACCTTGTGCAATCATTTAMATTAGTGAAATCATTTACATCAAAGAAATCATTAGCATCAGCACAAAGGGAGCCAAAATGGTTCCTGGGATTAAATGTAGTTCAGAATTTRGATAAAGGGTGAGAAAATTGTAGTTGTATAGATCTGGATCAAGCAAAGCCAAATTCTGCTTCGTCTTCACCAGTAAAACACAGGCTCATCGTATTTAAGTGAATAGGAACATTCAGATGCATAGGTGGGCAAAAACAAAAAAAAAGAGACTGGTTTTTTAGTTCCTATAACTGTTCTCTACTTGGTTTATGTTTTGCTTTGTACTAAGGGGGAGAGAAAATACAAATTTCATGGCTTTTGGAAAGTTCTGAACACTCCTGTAGGGGAAAAGTGAATATTTTCTAGAGAGGCTTCTTGGCATAAACCATTCCTTTTTCAGTGTTTTAAAAGGAAGCAATAGACTGTGATTGACATAAAAATCTCYTTTTTAATTGATTTAGTATATTTTGCTGGTTTTGTGACTTTAATTTAATCTATTACAACCAGATATGAGGAGAGCTAATAATTCATGAGAGATGTTATTTTCTAATTAGAWTTTTATGAATGCCCCTAAAGCTTCTGCCCAGAAGCATAAGCTGGTCAAAAAAATTTGAATTATATTGAGAGCAAACTGTTCTGCTCTGGCCATATTCTTTGAGCCACTGCTTTCCTCTGGTTTCTTGATGTGTTAGCATTATTCCTGACATAATATTTTCCCCTGTGTTTTGAATGGATGAGTATCTCATTCCTCCTTTCACCACTTCTGAGACACTTGCTGTCCTACCCTGTAATCTTTTCTTGACTTTCTGAGGCTCAGCTCTTCAGAGTGCCCTGGGCACAAAGTGCTGCCCTCCTTTCTCTGGCAGACAAGGTGTGACTGTGCCATCCCAAATTGTCCCACTCCTCTGTGTGTCAGCAGTCACTTGAACCCTCCCTTCTGTGGCTGTAAGGCTCTGCCTTTTCCTGCTGTTTGTGAATTACAGCGGGGCTACAAGGGAGAAGAAGGAAACGTGTAATGGGCTCTTGCTGTCTGTGGGGGGAAAATGCTTTTCAAATTGAGACAGCCCTGAGGTCTGCAGGACTTCTCATGGCCTGAAATGGCAGATTTCATKGGCTGGGACGAGTATTCCGTGTCACATCTCAGCTCTTCCATCCTCCTCTAAGCTATTGAAGCCATAATGGGGGAAGAAAAAGAAGTTATCAACTTTAAGCTGTTATTAGACTGTTTGTCAGATCAGGCTGACCAACAAATGCTAAATGCTGCTGTGGGTTTTGATGGCTGCAGTTCAGTGGGTGGGAGGCACCCACACAGGTCAGGGGAGRCTGAGGGTTGAGGGAAATGCCAGGGATGTGTTTAACACGAGGCAGAAATGAGAGACTGTGACAACAGAGCTGTGTTCGAGCAAGGGCTGAACACAACACGAGAGTGCTTTCAGTTACAGGATGTGTTTGAGTGTCTCAAAGCACAAACAAAGGCAGAGAAAGAGACAATGCAGACCTTKGGAGCTGAGGAACATGGGAAAGGGGAATCATGCTGAAAAGCAATATGAGCAGTTGTGGGAAGTGACGTTTTAAAAGCAAACCACAGTGGTTGCTGCATTGTACAAACCTAATAAGACATAGTGAAAAATATTGGATTTATTTTTACAAGTTAAAAATGACCTTGTTGGCCTTGTGAATGGATTCACTTCTCACAGTACCTCTTAAGGGCATTAGGGTTATGACTAACTCATAAAAATAAATCCAATATTTTCCCCTTGGCCATGTCATATCCAGTGTTGGATTCAGCTGTGAGAACTGGTGGRGCTCCGACTTTCATTTAGTTTGACCTCCGATTATGAGAAGTACCTGGCTCTCACTCCTGGTGGGCTGCAGCATGGTTCCARCAGTTATATCACATCCAGAGTGGAGCAGAAAACATCCAAGGAGGCCTAGGAAACAGAGGGTCGTGCAACACTGAACGCGTGACTGAAAACAACATGTGAAAAGAGCACGAGTTTCAAATACAGATTGGTTTTCTTCCTTTGCTGTTTTTCATCTGACCAGCATAACAGATGAATTCAGGATGGTCAGTTTAGTCCCACACTGTACATGGGGAGGGGCAGAATCCAAGCTGATGACTGAGCTCAKACAGTTGTTGGACTGGATGGTTCCAACCCAGCCATTCGGTGATTCCAGGATCTTAAATCTGTGACAGCACAGACCTCTGCATAAACTCATTTACCCTGTCAAGAAATGTAGAGTGGGCAGAAAACCAGTCAATGACATAGGAGCAAAGGTGCTGTGGGATTAATGAGAGTGTTTGCCAGGTGCAATTCATTAGGCCAAACTAAAATAGCAACAGAATGAGATTAAATATTTCTTACATTGTGACGGTCCTTGCAGGGGTAAACCCTTAACTGGTGTAATTTGGATTAAATAGAGCCTCAAGTGTACAGAATATATAAATCCATTTATCCATTTTTATCTGAAGCCCAGCTGGATTCCAGCTTTGGTTACTGCAAAGTTAATTTTGCCACTGTTCAGTGTTGCCTTTTGTCTCCACAAATTTTCTCCCAACAACTTGAGCAGTTGTATGCTGAATTACAACTGTAGAAAATCATGAATGACATGCATATGTTATAGGCATTTTTGAGGTTGCTGGGCTAGMAGTAAATATTCGCACTTAAAATACTGAATTTAGGTTTATATGCCATGGAAATGTTGAGTACCTTCTTTGCTTTGTTTCCYCTGCCTCTGCTTTTCCCATGATTCTTTTATTACACTGAACAAGTTCCGTATCTGTAACATACAGAAGTTGACGAGTTCTCATATTGCATTTCCTTATTTTCTCTGAACAAGTTTCAATGAGTATTATTTTACCTGCATCATTTTGGTGTCCTAAGTATTCCCATAGTCAGATCAATCATGGGAAAATTTTCATTCCCTAGGAGCATGTTGGATGCAGAGACAGGGGGCTCCCCRTGTGTGATTTTCAGCCCTGCCCTGCCCTGCTCTGCACAGCTCAGGAGCTGCTCTGAGCATCGTGGCCACTCATCCTGCAGCAGCCTGGAAAGGTGTGCTGCCAAATAAACCACAACCACAGATTTAGATTTCTGTTACCAGACAGCTTTGTCAGGATTTAAAGGTGTTTTTTCCTAAACATGACAAATAAGCCTGCTGAAGCAGCAAAGAGCACTTATTTATATAAAYTGGAACTGATGTTACCTTGTGTAAAATATGTTTAATTTTAGCCAATGCATATTTGAGTTATAGTTTCCATAAATATTTGTGAATACATTATGATAAAATCTAAAATCTTGGCAACAGTTAAGAGAAGAGTTTGCAGATAAAAATCAACATTGCCTGCAGTATCCCAGGAGATCTTACTGCTAGTGAAGTTTAAATTAGCTTTGCCCTAAAATCTAAGACATTCYTGCAGCACACTTTAAAGCATCTTAAAGTGTGAAGGAGTTAAGCTAATTACTGTAGCATTTCAAGACAAGACATTTGTAAAATTAATGGGCTAAAGTCTGCAGTCTTTCATTCAGCAAAAATTCCTGCTGCAACTGTGCATTTATTGTGGAAGAATTGCACAAACTCAGTCCTTTGTTTTAAAACAGTGACATATTGACACAAAATATTCCAAATACTGGGGGGGGTGGGTGGAGGTGTGTGATTTCTGGTTGTACAGTGAGAAAAGGAAGAAAATGGACCAGGTAAATTCTAGCATCATTGAGGTTATCTGCGTATGATAGCAGCACCTTACCCCAATGCCCCACAGAAACTCTGCCTGACACCATTTCCACTGAGCAGATTTGGTCTCTTCAGAGTTGCAGTGTCTGTCCTTGGCTGTCCCTGGGTCCCCAAGGCCAAGCCTGCCTGAACAGATGTCAGCACCCCAGCCAGAGCAGCTTTGTGAAGCAAATCGGGGTGCTAAAGGCGTTTCAGGGAAGCCAAGTCAGCTCAGGTGTGCCCGTAGGGTCAGTCTCACCTGACAGGATCCCAGCTGGTTCTGTGGCTTTCTGCCCTGCACACAGGGGTGATGGCAGGAGAATCGCCCCAGCAGTGATGTCCCTGCTGCACTGACACACCAGGGCAGGCACTGAGGGCACTGCAGGAGCTGTGCTCCCCCTGCCCTGGGTGCTGTGGCTGCTCCGCAGGGATTGGGGTGCCTTCACTGCAGGAATTGGCAGCATCACCTACCTGAGGGTGCAGGGAGAGGAATGGGATCGCAGGCTCTGCTGCCTCGCCTGTGCTCAGGAATGTGTTCAGATGTGCTGTCTGTGCCCCACATGGAAGGAAGGCTGTAGGGCCATTGCTGCGAGGTTGCTGTGTCTCCTGCACACAGCAGAGATGAGCAGAGTGGCTGGTGAGAGGACAGGAATGTTTATTGGGGGGACACGAAGCGTTTGGTTTGGGCATGAGCTCTGCTGAGCTTTGGTTTTGTCAGCCTTCGATGTTCTCACACCAGGACACGACTGCAGAACGCAGATGTGTAGGAAGGGATCACGTTAACAGTTTCCTTTGTGAGGTGCTAGAAGGATGCAATTCTCTGTTAAAGCATTTATAGGGCAAAGCACTGGTTCCCTGCAATTCACTGGTGCTGTTCACTGTAAGAATCACTGAGCTCAGGCTTAGGGGGGCGAGGTGTTCACTCTTCAGATTGATCCCAGTCTGTTTCTCCTCTTAACCAGTCCAAGTCAGGGGTGCAATTACAGAAAAGACTGGAATGACTTCCATTGCCCCCTCAACAATGCCAGGCTGCTGAGACATTTCATCCACAATTGCTCTTTARCTGAAGATTTTTACAAGGCATTCACAAATGTGAAAAAAGAATAGCACGTTATGTGAGAATTTTCCCAGCTGCATCTTGCCAGRTTTTATGTTGGTTATTGAAGCTGCTGGCTAGAAATGGGTCAGCAGAACTGTAGCAGACTTCTTGGGTCTTGTTGTTTGACTGCAAGAGTCCAGACTTTGCTCAGCTTGAAAAAAGCCTTGCTTTGATTTCCTGACTGAGGTAGGACTCAGTTAATGGAAGGTAAGAGYTGGTTTGAGGGTGAGTGGCTGGATGGGGAGAGGATTGCTGCTTGAGAATTTACAGCACGGGCTCTGTTTGAAAATGCTAAGGTATGTTTCACATTTTTATCTAAATATAATTGTGTTCCTGAGTGTTGGCCAGATGAAAAGAAGCAGTGCACCAGATGCGATTTATACACACACACACATATATTGTGCCTTTGATCTTTGTAGAAAAATATTGTCCTTCCAGTAGATTCATTTTCAGATGGGTTTGACTGTCTTTTTCCAATTCAAGGTTGTAGTCAACAATTGAAGTTAGGCTGGCAGAGACAGTACTGAAAATTGGTCAGGCTCATGGGAAAAGTGTGATAATTGCACCTTTTATAGCTGTCATCCAATGCAGTTTTCTTTCACTGGACCAGCAATTGTTAGYATTTCAATTCTATCCAACTGCTATTTGAAGAAGTTTTTTTAAATAAAATTTTCCAAGTGTTCCTTAGCCTTTTGCAAAGCTTTTTTATAGTTCATTGCAATATTCCAGATAACAAGTCTTTACTACTGTAAAGTAAAATTAGAAATTGCTTGTGCAGTAGCTRCACAGCTCATCAGCTTTTTGCAGGRCACCTTCAGTGCCTGCTCACTTAGATGTTTATTGATTTGMACCACATTCTGAATCTGTCCTCTGCCTTAAATTCCTTTAGCATCTCTTGATGTACCATTGACATGTGAGTATTTTACCTTTTTTGTTGTGTCTGCCCCGTGTCTCAAGCACCTTTTTGTCATGTAGTAGCAGCCTTCAAACTTGTTCCAGACAGCAGCTAAAGGCAGCTGGTAACAGCAGAGCCTGGGACCTGGAGCCCTGGCAGGAAGGACTCTGTTCATCCCCTCAGCTGCCCTTTCAGAGCAGCTTGGAGAGTCACAGTCTCCTTGACAGATTCCAGTGTGTCCTTTCTGAATCGTTTCTTCCCTCGGGCAATCTGAAGGAATATGCCTCAGATGACCGTGTTCAAGCAAATCTCACCCTTACATTTCACTTTAGTCAATTTAAATCTCACACTTTATGCTGTAGCCAAAGCCATTAGCCCATGTCATCCTTCACTGTAATGCAGATCTGCTCCTATCTCATTACAATGTGCACAGCTCTACCACAGGGTCTGATATACACAGCCAGAGCTACACTGAATTATTAAGGGTTTCACTTTAACCAGCAAGACTGGGACGTTTTGAAACTYTGTCTTTAATGTGACCTGTAAGGTTGAAGTTCTTGAGGTCTCTCTGAGCAGTTGATGTTTTTAGTACACTCTGTGTGGCACTTCAGATCTCTATAATTACATGGATTTTGAGAGAGAGATACGTACTCTGACTTTGGACAGCTCTGGCTCTACTTCAGCTTGGCTGCAACAAAAAAAAACTAAAGACCTTTTCCTCTTATGTACATAAACAATGAAATCCTTAAATCTTCCTTGTCAGATGAAAGCCTGAGCATTCCATAATAATATTTTTCATGTGCTTACAGTAGGAATTATTTTGAGTGCTCAACTTTGACTTAGTGGTCAAAGATGATATTCTTTTTATACAGATCTTTAATATAAGCAATATTCTCTTTCACCTCTGAGTCATAATACAGCAGTTTTGCTTCAAAGCGTAAATTAAAGTGAAGCCACAAARGGGTCATTAATGGACTTGGTAGAGTCAATACTGAGGGTATCATGTACTGCCTGTTTAATATTAAAAGTGAAGTCAATGGAAGTATGGTCTTAATATATGTGGGCTTTGTGAATGCCGAGAGAGCAGAAAGTTTAAACTTGGGAGTGTGCAGAGAGATGAAACAGCTTGCAGTGAAGCATAATGTTGGGGTTCATTTCTAAAAACCCAGGAAAATATATGCCTGCAGCTAAAGGTCAGAAACTATTAGTGAGGATTAGGATGGTTTCATCCACTGTATTTCATATGTAGAATTTAAAAAAAAATTCTAATGGAAGGAAAAGAGTTGTAATTCCAGAGCCACCAGTTAAGCAGTAATATCCAAATCATTGGCTAATCTTTTCCTTCAAATTAATGAATAGAAAGGCCAGAATGCCAGAGCAAAATCCCCTACAGAACATACTTTGTGAAGGAACTAATAAGACACACAGAGTATAACTTTATTCTGCTTACAGTATGGGAGACTTTTAAAGGACCAATTAAAAGAGACTTAAAATGCAATTAAAGTGGAAATCACTTGGCAACAAGGCATTAGCCATCTCTCCCATCAGCCCTGCATTAGCAAGCCTTTAGCAGGAGATTTGCTGGTGGATAACATCTTTGTGAAGCATAATMGTGGGGCTGAGCCCAGGCAACAGAGGGGAGGCTCCAGCCAAGCTGATCTCCAGGGAAAGGCCAGGGACTGCTCTTCTTGCTGTGCTGAGATGTTCTTGTACTAAGAAAATGCCAATGGCAGAAAAAAAACCCCAAGATTATTTTTGGTGTTTTTTTTTTTTTTTTTTAATTTAAAGGGCAAATCAGTAAGTAGCAGGTTTGTGTGTATAAATTGGGGGTGGGGGGGAGAAGACCTTTCTTTGAAATGAAGTTTAAATTTGCAGCCACAGTGCTGAGTTGAAAACTTGGAGACCTGATCCAGGCAATGCTCCTTGCCTGCGGGAGGGACTGCCAGCGCAGGGCCTTAGGCTAAATAATGTCTCAYATTCTCATTAATGTTAGGGGATGAATGCCACAAATAGAGCTACATCAGTGGATGAGAAATGTCATTTTAAATATGTACGTTCTTCTCGGGCAATTAAAGTGTGTGTGTGCATGGGGGCTTTTGGGTACTCTGTGCTCAGAACAGAGYGCGGCTCTTATGCCACAGCCCTGTGTCATCTGTGTGTCTGCACCACACAAAAGTAGCCTGAAATGTCTGTGTGGCAATGGGAAATGACAACAAACTGCTTCCAACCACCTCCTGGCAGAGCTGATCCTGGGCAGGTGCAGCTGACCACTCTCCATCCCCATCCCCTGGTTATGGAGTGACCAACCCTGTGCTGTCCCAGCTGAGTGCCAGAGGTGCCTGGGACAGATTCCTGTGAAAACAGCTGAGCCATCAACCAAAAGGCTGCTGAGAACCAAACCACTGCTCTGTGTTATTTACAGAAAGAAACCTTGGACAGGCAAGCCCGGTATTTGTTCACCTCCCTTCTCCTTGATAAGTAGCTGTTAGTCACGTGCCACTGCTAATAATTTTCAGAAATGAGCATTAATAATTTATTTTTCCCTTTTTCACTTCTGATTCTATTTCAGATACAACTTGAATGTCTCTTAGCAAAACAGTGCTTCAGATTTTCATAATTGCAACAATGATTTGTTTTCAAATTTTATTAGTGGATAATTATTATTTTGATGGAGGGAAATACMTTAAGAGAAGGCAAATCAGAAGCCTGACCCTTTTATTTTAGGCCACTTACATGGGCAGTGGTGAATAACTAAATCATCCACATTTTATCTWAATGAAAGGATGAGTTTCTCTTACCTGTCTCGCAATGCAGCAGAACCCTAAAAGACCTTGTATTTTACCCAAAGCACTGCAAACCCTGACTGGCAAAGCCTCTCCACAAAGTGTGGGGCTGACATTCCAATTTAGAAGCATCACRTAAAATCTTAATCAGTGCAGCCAAATTAGCAGAGGGAAGCTTTTACACCGTGTTCCTTGTTTACGCTTATCATTCCTAATAAATTTTAAATGCTTTTACAGGTGTGGAAATAGGCCTATTACCAAGATAATTTTCTTAATCATAGACATCTTAGATTGAGATGTGACATTTGCCATAATTCCCATGCTCTATCTCACAGCTTTCTGAAAGCTGTCTACATTCCCAACACCATCTCCGTGGTAGAAGTGGTCTCTTGACTGATGTATGTCCAAATAAGCCTTTGAATACTTTTCCATATTGGCCTTGAAATAATTCAGATGTCAAATTACCCCTCTCCAGACTTCCTGACTCCACCAGGCCCCTTGAATATGTTTTTTAAAGTATTTAGGGGGAAAATATTAAATTTTTCTCAGYTGGGTCAGGGTTCATAGAATTTGCTAATAAAGAGGCAGGCAAGGATGATATTTACTTGGGGAAAGATTTGAGTATATTTTGTGCAACAGCTGCAGGTTGAGACAGCCTTTAGTTTGTGTTTCTGRGCTTGCATGCCTCCAAGCTTTTGGCATCTTTGCTTCTCTTTTTTTTCCTTTCAAGACAARTAAGGAAACATTTTCAATCTTTTCACACCAAGCCTGTCAGCATAGTCCACGTATTCGAACTTCAGGTTGAGCCACTTCTTGGTTTGACAAGGAATATCCTCCAGCTTCCCATTTTGTTCTGGTCAAAATTCTCTTGGAGCTGAACTGCTCTGAGAGCACAGAGCAGGGAGGATCCCATCATCCAGGTGTGCCCCAGCACTGAGCAGCTGCTCTGGGTGACATTTGTGTRATGGAGCTGAGCAGGAGACAGGAATCCTGCTGTTGTTTTGGTCAGCACAGTCAGCTGTGTCTCCCAAAGCTTTGGGATGGTTTTTTTTTTTTGCTTAAAGTTTGTCCTAATTACCCATTTCTCTTTCTCACTGGATGTTGGTCTAAGTTCCCTCTTACTGTTCTGCCCACGGGCCAGATTATAAAATTGTACTGCCTGGGGCCAAATTTTGAGAGCAGGACTTTCTTTCCCTCGCTGTTGCCCAGGAAATTGTCTCCAAATGCTCCAGCCTTTGGGGTTTTGCTGTTCTAGTGTGAGAATACCATGATGAAACAAGTAAGTTTCACAAGGATCTTGCTCTCCAACTCAAAGGTGTTTCTGCTGAAACCTTGCAAGTGGGCATGTAAACCAGGGTAGGAAATGCAAATAAAATCAAACCCTGGTTTCATCTTGTCTGTATTAAGATCGTGACATYGCAAATATTAGCAAATACTTAATTACTTAGAATTAACCATTTCCTGAGAGATATCAACAAGATTGATAATTGATTAAATATCTCAATTTGGGTAAGAAACTTTAAGGTCCAATACAACAACATAGGACAGGCCTGTGATACACTCAGATGGAAGCTGATGCCTGTATTTTTAATAAATTGAAAACAAAAAAGTATCTGGGGTTTATTTTCTTTAAATAATGCACTGAGAATGCTAAAGTGAAACAAAGGTGACATTGAGGTAATTGTGTGGARTAGGGTAAAAATATATATTTTTTTATTGTTCTGATTTTAATAATCTGAGGTGTAATTATACATCTATAGGCAAATRTGCTTATTTGTTATCTCCATTACTAAAATTGGTGCCCCCATATTCAGGCCTTTTATCTAGTTTGCTCTCAGTATTTCACTTCYACCGCTTGAAAAAGGGGTTAGTTGCAAGCTATCACTATTAAGAACAYGTTTGCTGCAAGCATATGATATTTGTCAGGTGGTACAGAATTTGTTCAGAACCATTGACCTAAAATGCCCACAAGTATTGTTTTCTTTAAAATATTAGCCTTATCTTACACCTAGACTCAAGCAATCTGAAAGGTAAATAATCAAAGAAAAGCTATTACCCAAGACTGCTTACAGTCCTTTAAATCAAGTGTCTACGCAGTGGTAGAGAGGCTGTAGTTAATTTTAGAAACAAGCATGTGACAGCAGTTACACACTCTCAAAAATGTTTAAATTCAATGATTATAATCAAAAAGTAATTATACATGGCATTCAAAAGAGACAGTTCAATGCAGCTCAGAGATCAGTTACAACCAGAATCTGTGAGCTTGTATGACTGTCACGCAAAGCCCGACCAAATTACTATTCCCTTCGATTAACTTTCACTGACCGTGTCTATAGGCTGCTTGGTTAATGGTTTTCTGTCAATACTGTAAAAATGCTAACCTGTCTTTACATCTAATCAATTTTGAAATGGCTCTTTACATAAATGGTCTATTCCTTTTCTTCATTAAAAAAAAAAAAAAGCCGCAATCAAATAGGATTGAACTGAACAAGCATTTGTGAAAAAAAATACAATAATTAATTTTGAGTCTGTGTATTTTGGAGTAGTTGTCCTTGAGTATTTTCTTCATCACCATTTTTTAAAGGGCATTGAAAATCAATGTTTCACTTTACTGTCATCCATCTTTACATAGTAATAAATTAAGTGGAAAGTATTGATATTTTTGACTGAGCTTTTAAAATTTACATACTAATGACAATTGCACCCTTGTGACTTTTTATTTCTGTTGCTGTTTACTGACACTGACTAGAGGGAAATTTCAGTCATCTGGGGACCATTTTTCCTCTGAAGGAATAAGGGAGTGTCATGTCTCTGGYTTTATATTATGCTTGAGATCTTAGMMGYAGTATCTCTTGCTGGACTTCTTTTCACGAAGCAACATAGGCAGTGAAAGTGGTTGAAATGCTCATTGTGTCACTCTGTGTGCTCCAGCACAGGGATGTACACTGCAAGCACAGCTAATGGACCCACAGGAAAACCAGGTTGTTTGGCAGGGAACTGAAAATAAAAATGCTGGTGGCAAAGTAGAGATGCCTTGATGTGCCCTCGGAAATGCAGCTGGTCTTGGGAGGAACAAACCCCACCCTTGCATGTGTTTGGATGGGGGATTGAGGAATATGCAGCTGGGACTGTTGGTCAAATCTTATCCTTTCTGGTTGTTTTTCTTTTGTATGCCAGACTCATAAGCAATGTCTGGGTTGTATGATAGCCAAAAAAACCCTAAATCAGATTTATAAAGGAAGGAAGGCTTTGTGGATTCTATGATCCTGTAAAATTTATTATTTAAAATACAGCTCACTACTAGGGCAGGAAGTTCAGAGGGGTTATTTTTAGCTATGTGTGAATACTTGAAAAAAATATTTGCGATATTTCAACTGAAAGCTGCAAGTGACTTTGACAGTATTTGCTCCATCTTGGTTCACTTCCTGGGAACATCATGAGCTCTTTTCTGTGAAGCAAAGCATTTGCAGAAAGAACTCATGACTGTAAAACAGCCATGTCAAAAGTATGAGATTGTCTTGTGCTCTCCTTGCTGTCATGGGAATCTGCAATCCCCACAGAGCAGGGAGAGGGAAAATGCAGCCTGACTCAGGTGAGGAAGTGCTGAGCACAAGGAGCTGATTGCACAAAGGACACATGTTCAAAGTAAGAGTTGTGGTGAGAAACCTGGCAGCAAAGCTTGGCAGAAGAAGGCAGCAGTTTGTTGACACATTACATTTGCTGAGCAATTCTAAATAGCAAATGGATACACAAGCTCGTGCTCTCTTTGCGGATATTTTGCAATATAAATAAAAATAACTAAAATAAAATAACTAAAATAACTTGTTTCATATTTCTCACTAATAATTATTTTCCACTGTTTGTTGTCTACAAAATAAATTCTCATGACATTCCCTCTGCTCATCTTATGATTTGTTTAGGCAGGCAGGATTTATTTTCACTTTTGAACATCTTCTAATTAATGTGATGAGTATCAATTCTTGGTTTATTGACTATTAATGTCCATTGCTGTATTAGCACTCCCTTTTAATAACATRCAGGTAGAAAACAAACAACTTTGCACTGTAAGGTAAAACCAAATATTGTCAGGGCAATCTTGCTGGATTTTCTGCAAGGAAAATCCACCTACTTCTGKATATAAATAGGTGTGTTCATGTAAGAGTGTGCAAATACTGTACTGGAATATGTTAAATGACAGTTAGTATGYCAAAGGCCAAATTCTGAAATGCTTTATGATGAATCTTATTCCARAAATCTGTCTGACTGAAGTAAAAGGCTTTCCTGTGAGTAGCTCATGAAGAGTTTGTAATTTGGGTAGGAAAGGGTCTCAGGAGGTCTCTTGTCCAGCCTCCTGCTGAAAGCMGTCAGTTGTGGCCTTTGAAGTGGTTATTCAGGGCTTTTTCTTGTTGGCCTTGAAAACCTGTAATGATGGAGAGTCTGTATAACCTCCCTGGGCAACCCGTGCCCTTACTGGTTTCTCCTCATTTCCTGTTCTTGTGTCACCTCCTGCCCACAATGCCTCATTTCCCCACAYGTACCACTGTGGCCTGGCTCTGTCTCCATCTCCTCGCTGACACCTCACAGGGTCTGGAGGTGCTGGCTGGGCCCCCAGGGTCTCCTCTTCT
>NW_026623272.1:2415225-2467186 GCF_030028575.1 Malurus melanocephalus | reverse complement strand
GTGGTATTCCAGGGCTGGGGCAGTGGATGGGGCAGGAACAGATCCCTGCTGTTCCCGTTGCCCCGGGGCTGTCAGGCACCAGGAGCCCCTGCTGAGCCCCCCATGGCACAACAGCACCGCTGGCCCCTCTGTTTGGCACTGAGCTCRTTCCTCCAGCCCAGGGGAGGGGTACAGGCTGCAGGGTGAAATCCTGAGYGATTCATTCTGCCTCCTTCACCGTGCTGAGTCGCTCTCTGGTGGGTGCTAAACCCTCTACAAGAGAGCCYCCAGACAGCTCAGTTGTGGTGTGCTCACAGCAGTGCTTTGGGAGCTGCACTGTACCCACCCCAGCTTCTTTTATTTTTTTTTTTCGCTGTGAGCAAACAGTGGCTCAGTCATAAAGGCTAATTTTCACAGTAATATTGATTGCCTGCAACACGCTCAATTCTAGTTTAGATTCCACTGGATAAAGACGCAGCAGCACTGATGTGTTTTTTTCCCTCTGGAACTTGAAGGGTACTGGAAAAGACAAATACAAAAGAAATTGTGCACTAWGGTACAGACAAACCATATGTTAGCTGCAGCTGTCCCCAGGGCAAGGTGCTAAGTTTTGTTTACATTTTGCCAAGACAGCAATAAAATTGTTTGTTTACAGATGACAGGGAGAAATGGGATGTCCTTAAAAGCGAGCTATGCACGGGGATGCAAACAGCACAGAAAGGCGCAGCTTGGAGCAMAGTGCAATTAATGCTCCCATCCTCRACAGCCCCCAACCCCCTCTGTTTTGGGGGGTTAGCCAATCCTGTGGGTCATTATGCAGGATTATAAAAATATTAAGGCTGATGAAAGTTTGCCTTCTCCGGTTTCGCAGTGAGCGATGCATTGCGCTATTAGATCCCACTGACCAGGATGTGCCTCGCAGCCCTGTCTGTGTGCAGAGGACAGAAAATATGAGAGGTGTGGAGAAGGACTCACTTTCATCAAAGTATCAGTTTCCAGGATAGTTTGGAAGCCCACAGCATTATTGTATTACACATTGCACAGAAGCGTGCCTTGTTCATTTTTTTTAGTGTTTTAGAAATAAAAGACTTTTCTTCCAAATTGCGCTGGGAGGCAAATTCTTCAACAGTGTAATAGAAAATGTTAGACAATATTCCTTACTGGAGCTATTGACATTTTTGGTAGTCGTGACACTTTGATTTTTCTCAAAACATATGGATCAAGCCTGAGTGTGTTATTGGACAGGAAGACCTGATGAAAGGCCTTCCTTTATCTTTCTTTGTATTTTTTTTTTCCCTTCTGTTTGTTCATGGCTTTCTCTCTGAATATAATCGTGGTTTTCTTATGCTGCCCAGGGAGTCGTTATTGCCTTACTAAATATTTTATAGTGCACAGTGCACCATACCTGCCAACCGGTTATTATTTGTTATATGAAAAAATCAGGGGTAGCATGTGAAAAGGGGTGTGTGTTAAAATTTCAAAACTACACACAGAATAATTTTAAACCCTTAAATTGGATGTCAGTCTGGGTTCGGGTTTTGGTTCAGTTTTTTTTTATTTTTTTGTTTGCTTGAAAAATGATCTGTATAGTTTTTGGGGAGGTTCYCTTCTCTTTTTGGTATGTGTGCCTCTCTGATTCCAAGCACTTGTTTCCTCACAGTTTCACTTCCTATTTGTTCAAAAGGGAAAAGTTCAAAGCCACTCTGGCAGCTGAGGGAAAAGCTTGCTGAATACTAACCCTCAAGTGTCTGTCTTGTCCTGACCTTGAGAAAGTAGCAGTAAACTGTTCTATTGCAAACACCACATGTGTGTTTTGTTAGACCAGGTTAGGAGGGGTCAGAGCTCACCTGAGGCTTGGACTGCAGATTTAGACTGCTTTTCAGCAGCATAATGTATTTTTAAAAAGGGACATTCTCGCCTTTGTATGGGCCTAATATAGGCTGTGTTTAAAAACCTGTCAAAATCCCAAGCACACACTCCATAAAATATAAATAAGTACTTACTGTTTGCAGATGTTGCTTGTTTTTCATAATGTTTGTATTTGAAGTCCCGAATCCCCGCTTCCTGTCAGAGCCAGCCCTGTTGCTTTAGTCCATTTATTTCTGAAGGAACGGGAAGAACTTCAAAATGCAATTTCTCAATGAAGACACTTTCTGTCAGACCTGTCAGCATTCGCAGCACAATTACCTTTTTTCAGACCWAGGCTGGCGTTTATGGCTTTGACTGCATGCACAACCTCTCTTCCCCCCAGCTCAGCTAAAGCAGTTGCTGTTTTTTAAAAGACTCCTGCTTGCCATAAATTGTGCCTTTAGRTTCTTTCAAAGCAACAGGATAACTTAGCAGACCTTTCCTCTATTTGCATGTTTTAATTCCTTTGATAATGGAGACGAAGGATATTGTGGGGAACAATTCTGTCCTGGGAAAAGGGATAGATCAGATTTTTTCATGTGCAATCTATCAAGCATCTCCCTCGGTAAGGTGAGCTCTGTCGAGCCATTTCTCAAAAGAGGAGAAAAAAGACAGGGGAAAAAGAATTGTTTCAGAAACACGGTGACCAGCTCGCCTTGAAAGAAAAACASCATTTCTTGACCTGCTATCTCTCTGAAGAGTAGGTATAGATCAATTTTAGGGGACCATCAAAATTACACTTAGTCCCAAGAGAACATTTTCTCAGATTTGGATTGAGCTTCTGTTCTGCCCACATTATAAGAAATAGCGCTTTTGATGGTTCGCTTATCTGGGATTAGTTAAGGTATTGTTTGGGTTAGTTCTCATACCAAAAATTCAAATCATCTGGGTAGAGCACTTCAGAAGTACTTCTCATGATTAAACCTTTTTGTGTAGGGGGATGTTTTCCACGTGTGACAGCATGTATGGGCTGATGTGAGCAGTGTGACAGGTAATTCCTGGGCATCCCGCTGCTCAGCCCCCTGCAGAACCCCACAGCACTGAGAGTGTGCCTTATTTGCAATGTGTATTCTCCCATTCAGGGGGTAACCTTACCTTCATGTGCCTGCTTTAGTCACCATATTTTGACTGAGTTCCTTTCTGTGAGTGCCTCCTCTCCCAGGTTAACCTCTCCTCCAGCAGYGGGCTCTTTAGTGTGCAATGCCACCACAGTGCTGGCAAGGAGAGGGGGAGAAGAAAAGCCTCTCCTTTGTATTACAAATTCAAAGGGTCATTATTCCATYGCTCCCCACGGACGAATGTGTGAAGATTATTGTGGGAAGTTAGTATTTATTCTGAAGCCCTAATATGATCCTCTTGAACATTTTAATAATGCATTCTCTGGGGTCCGTGCTGCAAGTGTTTAAAAGGAAGCAATACGCGTTAGCGCTGGATGGCTGCTGCTTTGCTGCAATAGTCTAAGTTGTGGGGTTGCTTTTGATCAGTTCCTGCTTAAAAAGAAAAAAAAAGCAAAAGTCCTTTTGCCCCCTTCCTCACCAGCCTAGAGTTCTTTTATCAGTTACATTGATCTAGAAGCAAGAACAAGGCCACAGTATTATATGTCCACATTTGTTACACTGATTTACGAGTTTCTTAATTCTAAGACCCTTACCTTATCAATGGCCTCAGGAAGTGCTAAATCCCTGATGTTAAGCAGAGAAAGAAAACATTTACAATCAAAAYAAGTGGGGTTTTTATTTTTATTTTTTTCTTGGAGACAAATACAGGATAAACAGTGTTCACTTGCAATTTGCTGCTTTCCCTGTAATTTTAAAGCTTCCCTAATGTGCGTTGTTTCTGTAGGGTCTGATTATAAACATATGTGTGGGACAATGCACATGCATGCTCGGATCAGGTCAGTGGAGTTTTCTTCATCTTTAAAGCTCAAAAACCATAAATCAAGATGAAAATACTCCAGCCAGGAGCTTTACCAATTGATACAATTTTAAAATAGGCCGCTGCTAAGGCTTGGGGGAAAGCTGACATGATGACTTTTATAATAGCAGAACGTTTAAGGTTATAGAAATAAAAGGAAGAGGATGAAATCAGTCGCGTTGATCTTAGCCTGCAGGCTCTCTCAGCTAACTCGAAGCTCCAGCAATTATTTCTGCTCTGGCTTTTCCCCCTTTTTTTCAGCAGTCTGTTTGAAATGAAGCAGAACCAGGCATGGCAAGCTTATCAGTGTCGTTAGCTGACAGGGAGCACATCACACCTGCTTTTACTTGCTAGTTTTTCAGGCACTTTATGCCACAGAAGAATGTTGATTTTGTTCTTATAATGTGTAAAGATTCATTTATTTCACCTTTTGAACTTGGCAGAGCCACTCGGTTTTGATGGGAGTTTGTTTTCARCCTGGCATTTGGAAAACCCTGGCAATTGCTGGACTGTGGCCCAAGGCTGCCTTGATAAAATATAGGGACGATCAAACCCTAAGACTATGGGATGGATGTGGCCCAGCTAAAGYACCCAGCCCACTGGGAGCCAGTGGGGCTGAGGCTCAGCTGTGCCAGTGTCACCTTGGTCACAGTACAGCTGTTCCCATGGTCACTCACAGAGCATCAGGACAGTCAGGGCTTGGAACCCTGCAGGACCAGTGGAACAATGCTGGGTAGAAATGATAGCAAGGATAGGGYCAGGAAGCTTCTCTTCATGCTTGTCACCTTTGGGGGTTTTAGTCTTACTATGGTTTCCTRATTTCTCCTTAGAGGAACCCTAGATTGTTACAATTATTGCCTGAAGTGTAGTTATTTTAGCAGCTCCTGCCCAGCTTGYTATGGAATTGTGCAAGATTAGGAGGATCATAATCCACAATAAGAGGTCTCACCCATCTTTTCCAAAAACCTGTTCCCATCTGTGGTACAGATAGGTCATTCTTTCTGTGCCTTGCAGTCAGGCCCATCTAATCACACTGCTCAAGGAGCAAAGGAATTCATTCACCCAGAGGGTCCCATTACAAGATATTCTGTCATCTCCATTTTAAACCTGTGAAAGCCTTATTTCGAGTGCCACTGCCAAATGTGATAACAGGAGTCTTGCACTGCTGAAGAGAGCTCAAGTATCTGGGATCAGTGCTATGTAATTGTTCTTGCACAGACCTACTTTCAGCTGCACAATGATGCTCGCAGGATTTGAGCTTGTAGCATTGAAAGCAGTAGGATCCTCTCTGCTGACTTTTAATGAGAACAGCTCAGACCTTCACTAAAGCTGGCACTCGGGCAAAAGATGTGAAATGTTTCTTGCAGCTATTGTTGTTTTCTAGCCAAACAACCTACTAGTGACAATTTTGTAACTATCAAATACTTGCAGATAACTGGCTAATAGACAGACATGCCATGTCTAAATTCCAGGTGCTCTTTCAAAGCCGGTACCGTGTCAGATCTCTGCTTTCCAGGTGCAGGCAGTCAGGTTCTGAATATATCCCTACTGATGTGATCCCTTTACATTTGGTCTTTGGGAGTGAATCCCACTGAAGAAATTCAGAATAAACCTGGACCATGAGCCTATAACGTGACCATACCCAATCACACTCCCTAAATGGCGAAAAATAAAAGCCAGTGAAAGTGCCAGATGTAGCAGCATTTCTGGTGGTTGTTTGCTTAGAGAACAGCTAAAAATTAACATATATGTGAAATAATTTGGTGTGCCTGAGACAGAATCCTTGGCACAGTAAAAGCTATTTTAATAAATTCCTGCAATCAAATTGAAAGTACAAAACAAAGCACTGGGGTTGTTAATAGGAGTGAGGGGAACTGATGGAGGGCTGGGCTGTGCTGTGACCTGGCAGCTTTGTGTTGCCCTTGGAGCAGATGGGGGAGCTGGCTCCCTGAATCACATTTTCCTTCCTCCACCGCTGTCTGAAGGTACATTCTCCATAGCCCCTGTATAGAGGGGAGAGGGAGAAGCCTGGGGCTCTAGGAACCCTTGCACACTCTCCAGCTCTACTGGATGGGACATAATGCCTGTCCTGCTGGGCAAGGATGAGACAAAAGCAAGGGCTGAAACGATTATTTTGAGCTAAGTTTGTGGGACCCAAGAAAGCAGTATTGGGAATGACCTCAGGGAGGAGTCAGTTGGGAAACCTGGGCTTCAGGAAGGGCTGTGCTCTGTGTGGGCAGGATTTGGCTCTTTGTCTTAATTTGAGGAGTGTCTGTGACTCCACCTAATGCTTATTTTCCTGAGTCCAGTGATAAATATCTCAAAGGACTGTATGACAGACATGCAGCAGAAACAATTTAAGTGTTGCTTATAGTGTCATGAAACATTCTCTGCCAGCTGCTTCCTTTATCAGCTGTTCTGGGAAGATTTTCCTGTGTTTTGAAACACATGGTTGTTTATTAAAGTGCCAAACAAGGGTTTTTAATGAACCTGGATAATTTACTGGTTTATTTGGTTAACTGTCAGGATCAAAATAATTTAAAAAAAATAAATAACCCAACCCCAAAATTACTTATTTTAGCAGGTGATAATTCAGCAGTATTACTGCATTATTATTGCTCAGCAGTATTACTGAATACATTATTTTTCTGTTTGTAAGGCATTTTAAAGTGATTAGATCTGAAACAGTCAATCCACTAATGTTTGAAATTCCACAAATAAAAAGTGTTTGAAACACACCAATAAAGATGTGATTATGGATGAAATGAAGTTTGTAAATGGGAATTCCAAGGTCACTTTTTTTCTGGAGTTTCCCCATCCTCCTTAAAGAATGCCTTGTGAAAAGGTCTGGGCTGAAAAGTGCAAAAATTTACCCCCTCCTTTCCCCACCATTTACAAATGTTCAGATTTTCTAGACTATGTATAAGGGATAAAGAGACTGTAAATATACCAGAAACCTTTATAAGTCTGCTACCATTCCATGATCAGCTGTAACTGTCCAGTATAATATGTTACACACAGGCATAAAATATGCTCCTATGTGCCTTTATAGACTATGTCTTGATGAATATTTATTATATCTCATTATTGCAAAATGTTCCTGCGAAAGCATCAGATTGACAATTCGTTTATTGCTGTTCGGTCTCATTTTTGCTTCGGCAGAGCCTTAAAAACTGACAAGCATTTTATTATCTATATTTGGCTTTGGAAAGCTTCTGAAAATTGGTTGAAAATGTGTACATTTAAAAAAAAATTACCCAAAGCAAAGTAATCTTTGTTTGACCCTAGGTTATGTTTTGTGGTATCCTAATACCACCTCCATTATTCTCTTTAGTTTAAACTAATGGACTGATATTATTCTGGGCAACTTTAATTAGGGTGTCTATTGCTTAGTAGGCAGCATTTTTGCTTTCAGGCAAGTATGACATGTATAACAGTAGAGACTTAATTCCTGTTTAGAGAGAAACCATAATATATCTCAGTTGCCAAGTGCATCGTAAGCAACCACTCTTAGGGAAAAAAATTAAAAAAATATATTCTCTCCTAGATACAAAACACCCATAATCCCATTAATGTAAATGAGCGATTACATATGTGCATATCACTGGGAGAATACATTGTCAGGAGATGCCAGAATTTTAGATGAGATAGAAATAGCACATGGTATATCATTAAATAAAGAACCCAAATATTCCTGAGAAGAAAGTTCTGTGTTTCCGTCAAGGCTGAATCTCTGGATTTTTATTTTTATTGTCTCATTAGAATTATGGGGGAAATAATCTCTAAGGCTCTATTTCTATATCAATAATTTTTTATCTTCAGCTTTCCTTTCATAGCTTCTTAGATTTGCCTTGCAAATGCAAGCTCACATTTACTGGAGATGACTTTAATGAAAGGTGAGTTTGTTAGATGACATTGTGGGTGCACATATATTTCTGGAGATATTTTGTTGAAATGTTGCAGTCCCTAGGACACATCATACAATTCAATATCAGTGTTACTGACATATCTGTGAAAACAATCACAAAGATAAAGAAGGTGCTCCATCATGTGTTCATTTCCATCAAATTAATAATACATGAAGTTCACATAGTACAAAATGTCAATTATTTATTTTTTTGTATATGCAAAAACCAAAAAGAACTGTGCAGAAAGAATTTTTGTTGTCAGTAAAAGAGAATATGAATTTAAAAGATCAATGGTATTTGTTCCATTTTAAATAAAAATTATTATTTTACAATACAGTAGAAGATACTATGAAAATATTTGTTCATATTATATTCTGTTCGGCATTTTGTGAAAACAGACAGAGATTTATACTTAGTCCTTTCAGAATATGCACTATAAAATATTAAGTTATACATTGCCATATCCCTACCCTTTTACATGAAAGGAAAAAGAATGGAATATTTCAGTAAAAACAAGCAGTGATTTTTAAGTTTTAGTAAGACATTAAGACTGGGAAAACTCAGGTGTAAAGGAAAACACTGTAAACATAATGAAGTTATTGATTTTAATTTTCTGCCTTTCCCATTGAAGAATGAAACATCTGTATAGGAGASCTGATAGAGAAAAGTGAAGGAATTGGAAATCTAGAGCAGATCTAGTGGGGGGGGCTTCGATAGCTTTAAGAAAAATAAATTTCTTTTTTTTTCATATGCTTGGCTGGGAACAAAAAAACACTGAACAGTGGCATTAACTTAATTGTATTTCCACAAGTATACATGTTTGGACATATTTCTCATTGGTATTCAAGCATGTATATGTCAGTCAGTTTAGACCATTTACCAATAAAATATTCTGAAAATCCAGACTCCTTTTCCTGTTCACAAATGAAAACAACCACACAAAAGCTCACTCAATGACCATGCCCTAGATTCCTATCTGATCCTAATCTCACAAGTTTTTTCGTATCTTTATGCCGCTAAAATAACAAATAATTTCTTGCCTATAAATAGGGTGTTGTAAAGTTGGTTTTGCTGCAGAAGTCATCATTTCCTTCAATGAAGTCCTCAGCAAAATCATATTTTGCTTTGGTAACTGTGTTGCCAAAATTGTTTTATGGAAAATGCTGACCAAACCAGTTTCTTTTGGATTGTAATAAGATTTTCTGTGGAAGTTTAGCATTCTGTGCAACTGAGAACAAGTTTTTTAATAGCATTGAAAAGTTTCAATTCTGATACATTAAAAATCTAGGAAGAAATTTAAACCAGAAGTCGTAGCAAAAAGCCTGAGCTGCAATGCAGCCATATGAACATCAAGGAACTGGAAATTCTGGGGTGTTTTTCCCTTTTTTTACTGTCTCTGACCTAAATAGTGATTTGCTTTATCTCTGTGCTTTTGTCTTCTATCTCTACAACAGTGCTGTGAAGATTAATCCATTAGTGATTGTAAAGGGCTCGTATTAGTAGTGCTGGTGTAGTCATGATAGTCTCAGAATAAAAGTGAGACAAGATATTTAGGGAAGATTCAGTATCTCTTATTAGTTATAGGCGTTATAGACATTAGAGTTATATTAGACATACTTATGGGGAAACAGATAAAAATGGGCACACAAGCCCAGTTTTCATGTCTGAAATAAAAGCAGAGACCTCGATAGAGCAGCTCTGCCCCTCCAGCCAGCTCCTAACCCTGCTGTCAGCCTTGGAGGGCAGGGCTGCAGGAAAAGCTGTGGAGATGCACGGAATTGCTGCTACCAGAGAGTTCAGAACCTTGGTGTGAGAGTCCTGGTGGATTACGAGCAAGAAAAAGGCAGTGGGCAGCATGGTAGAGCTGATGGTTCTTTAGGTGCCAAAATTATTAACAAGGACCAACATATAGATTCTTTTTATATATCTGTGCTTTTCAAGTCTCTAAGGTCACATTTGCAAGCTCTTTTATTCTGTGTTTCTGGGCAAGCAATAGTCTCTAGCCAGATCACAGCCAAAATTTACACTTTATCAGCTGCCGAGTTCTAATCTGAAAATGTTTTTTCTTAAGTGAAAAGTTACAAATCTCACGCAATTCTCTGGCTCCAGAAGTTCAACTACAAGAACAAACATTGCAAGACCCTTGATAAAATGTTAACATTTGCAATATCAGCCTAATCTCTTTGTTGGCAAATGTGTCTTGGCGTGGCTGTTGAGGGCAGTGCCTGCTTTGGGTGCTGAGCTTTGCTGAAGATGACACAGAGCAGTGCAGCTCTCCGGGCTCAGCAAGGGTAGGGGTGGCCAGGCAGCTGTAACCTGGCTGAGGGGAGGGCAGCAGCAAGCTCAGGTGCTCCTGTTTCTGTCCAGGATTTCCTGGATGAGAACTGTGCTCATGTGCAGCACAGATGGTTCGTGTGTTTGCAGCAAATCTGTAGGGCACGAGTCCCCAGCACGTGCCCTGCGCCCTCGATGGGTGCTCATGGTGAGCACTCGATCTCTGCTTGCTCTGGAGCCATTGGTTTGGCATTTCTGGATGTCCATCGGCCTGGCAGTAGCTAATGTTATGTCTGTGTTGCCAGAAATCCTGGAACAATGCCCAGAGTGTTTGCATTCAGCCCAGGCAAAATTTCCAGGTGGACAAGAAGAGGGCAAGTCCATGGCAGCCATTGTGGCCTGACACAGAAACTTCCAACACCTGCAAAATGTTCATACTTTTAATATGTTATTATTTTTATGGAGGCAACCCCTCCCCTCAATGAATTTTGCAAAGATAACCTCTTACATGAAAGAAAAGCGAATTTTTATTCTGGAGTAACCAGGCTGAGAGATTGTATTTATGCATCACCTGCTCTCAGGGCACAGTGTGCCAGGCACTGTGCACACTCCACTCCAAGCATAGCTCCACCCGTGATCTGGGGTTTCTTATTTGAGAAATTGCACTTTCTATGTCCTCCCTCAAAAAAAAAAGTTTTACTGTAATTTTGAGAGGATCTTTTCAATCCAGACTGAATGGGTCTTTCTGTAATACCACTAAATTGCCTCTGAGTGTCTCTACAGTTCATCTCCTCCTAGGAGCAGCCAAGCAGGAATAATGCAAGAGAAATGAGTCACTGAAATTTATTGGTGTCAGCTTTGGTTTTGTATTCATAACATCTTTTACTGTTATTTTTAAGGATATTGCAGATTGAAACAAGGGAGGATCAAGTGTCCCAGTTGTGTTTAAAGGAAGTAAATCTTTAAGAAATTATTGTGAAACAGATGTTAAATAAATGATTTTGAGTTCAGATCTGTGACAGAGGGGTGTACCTAGGGAGACTCTTTAATAGCAAAACTCTTACAGTCATTTAGACCGATGGCTGATAAAGGGAAATCAGACTTTTTTATTGTTACAACTACATAATGCAGTAATTTAACACACAGGTAGAAAAATGGATTGTTGAGTCTCCTACATGAATATTATTTTAAGCCAATGATTGCTTTTTTTAAGAACACATCATAATATCTGTCAGGTGAAGAGGTTCATTAAGAATTTCAGGTGGAATTTCAGTGGTTTTTGATTATACACGACACTGAGATGGGTGTGTTGTTAAGAGTGGGTAGAGCTGGAAATTGCATGCGCTTTATCTAAGTGGAAATCTGGCTTTGAAAATGAAGTCTTGAGAAGATAGTAAGAAGAAGTTGCTATGTGGTTGTTGATGAGGCATTAATTCACATAATAAACAAAAAAAAAATATTGTACACCTATGTAATTTTTAGGAGTGACCTAAATGTATGTACAGTAACATATAATTGAAGTAAATGGCCTAATAAATAACCAAAGCCCTTTCCACAGGGAAAAACCCCACACATATGAATTAGACAAAGCATACCAGGGTTTGTCTCAAAGCTGCACCAGTCCTTGTTCTTTCTACTCCATAACACTTACATCCACATGCATGTGAGGGTTCACACCTTTGAAATTGAAGTCTTGTTGGTCAGTCTTATTCAGACAAGTTTATCAAGAAGATGTTTCATGGCCCTGTTTCTTCAGGACCGTTCAGTTACGTTGTGAACCTTACACATACCTCACACCTTACACCTGAACTGGCCATTCACAGGCACAGAAGCAAATCTTTTATTTAAAGAGGCAACTGAAGTATTAACAAAATGGAATTTCTTTCCATTGAGATATTTTGTTGCTGCTGTATTACATATTGACTCACCTTTGTGTCATAAGTTGTATACAAAGATCACTATGGAGAGAAACAAAAGCTGAATTTGTGCTCCTTGGTCTGATGTTTGCAGTAGAAATATTTCTCAATGTGAATATTTCAAATATGAAGCCTCTCATGAATATGAAGAACAATTGATGCATTCAGTCAAACCTGGACAATGTAGACACTCGTGTTGTTACATGAATAGTGTTCATGTTACATGAATAGTGGAAGAGAGGGAAATACAAACATTTACCTATTGCGTGGTGGCAACACTGGCTGCAGCATATACAAAAGGGGAGGGGAAAGATGTAGCTTGTTTCACTCTAATGATGAAGGTTTGGGATTTAGAGATTACATGACAAAATAGAAAACCATTTTAAAATAAAACACTGCATATTCATTTCTCCCTATGAAACTTTTACATTCACATCACTTTTAAATTCCCTGCCTTCAGTGAGGGAAATATTTTGGCCTGTAGTACATTAAAAGATACCTTGTTTTGCTCTCTTTGAAAGAGCTCTTATGCTCATTATTTGAGGCAGAGATGTGTTCCTTCCACTGAAGATAAGTATGATGCATTGACAAGAGGTTTGATGAGGTTAGACTCATGCTAGTTGTTTTACATGTTGTCATAATGAGAATAACAATGTGGCTGAAGAAAATGAGATTTTAGAGTCCTGGGCCTTAGAAAAAGGTTTTGTTTTCCCCTGCCCTGCACCCTGTACATCACTGCATGAGCTCTGTGGAGTTCTCAGTGATCTCCGATCACACATCTGTCTTGGCAATGATCTCTCTTCTGTCCCCAGCACAGGCTACTCCTGGAGGAGAGGCGCGTGAGGTCAGAAAGGTGGCTTTGCAGCAGGATTTTCACTAGCACAATTTGAACAACTGCCCACCTCACTGCTGAGGTAGGCCTGTGTGTTTTCTGTGACTGATAGAGTCCTCCATCCTGGTGTTCTCCACCTCTGTGACTGAGGGATTTGCCCTGGGAAGCGCTCCCTGCGCACCTCAGGCTGCAGAAACAGCCGGGGYCGTGCCTCAGCCTGGCAGATGGGGACGTGCAGAACAGAGGCAATCTTCAGCATGAATCTGTTGGAATACCAGATGACAGCACAGCAAAAACCAGTGTTGTAATGCAGGTGCATTTGAGCTTTCCCAGCCGTGTGCAGTGGAGCAGCGTCCCACGCGCATCCTCGGCGCGGTTTGCGCAAGGGAAGCTGCAGCTCGCCCATCACCAATCTCTTACTCACCTGCACCGTGACAAAAGCGTTGTGTGCGCTCTTAGATTGGGCAATGCAGGTACAAAACATCGTGACTCAAGCATGGCATTGAAAAGGAGGAAAGTGAGTTGATATCTGCCCGTTGATAACTGCTTGTACGTGCCTATTGGAAAAGTCTTCCCTGTGTTTTCAGAAGCAATGATCAGCGAGCTGTTGATAACTCTGCTTAAAATCTGCGCTGAGCATTTCTGAGACAGATTTGTAGGAGTTCTGAGCACTGAATTTCTCCCACTGGAGATGAAAACCATTCTTTAAATTCTACTTTTGTGGGTGATCTTCATRTGTGCAAAGCCTGGCATTCAGGTTCACGAGGAGAATTTGTGAGAACCCAGGGGTGGGTGGGTTGGATGCCCAACCCCTTGAAATGCACACATGATCCCACAGCCCTGTCCTGCACAGCAAGGGAAGGACCCTTACCTTTCAGCCTGAATGGTTGTTGAAAGCAATGGGAAATGTAATGGATAAGGGGCTTGGCACTTCAAAAGAGGCGGCCTARTTTGTGCACACAATGGCAGTCATCCAAATATTAAGCAAACATGTCAGAGATAAAATTTGCAAGGTGCAAATTGTAAAATCCGAGAAAGAATTTCCAAGAGCACTCATATATTCTACAGTGTGAAAATTATATTCAGACAGACTAAAAAATGTRTGCCATTATAATTTATATTCTACTACATTATGATGCAATCTATCTTTTTCCAAAAATGAAAAAAAACCCATACAAAATAAATCTGCTGAAGGAATTAATTACTTGTCAAATTTCAGGTTTGAAACACAAATCATTTGATTACAAAAGAGTACTTCAAGCCACCAATGTATGTTATTTGCTTTGCCTTTGCGTAATTTAAGAACCCAATTGACATGTCTTAATTTGGTATTTTATGAAATTCCCTCCAGGGCCAAGCCCTTTCTTTCCAGATTTCCTCCAAGTACAATTTTTTCTATGGAAAGTTCTAAGCTCTTGACCCAGGTTTAACAATAGCAATACAAATATRTTACTATAAGAATCCCATTCCCTTTAATTTTCCCCCTTTCATCACATTGCAAACACAGACAGAAAACGTGACCTTCTCCATATGGAATTTTAAAGAGGCAAAGATGGAACCATGTCAGCTGAGATGCTGCTGAGGACTGAGGCACTGGGATATCTCAGGGTGAGCATGTGCCACAGCTGTTTTAAAAAGGCACTTTAACCCTATAAACTTTYAAGTTTTGACTTTGTTCCTCAGATTTCCTCTTTAGGTCTGTGCAAAAGGTGAGTAGGGAGGAGGAACAGAAATAATTGTGTGATTGTATGAAAAAATAAAGTGAATTTTATTTGTTAGCTGTGTTGTGACTGTCATTGGGATATTTTTAATTATTTGGGCTTTGAAAAATGCATTCTGGAGAAACAGATCTGTCTGAACAGAAACAGAGAGAAAGTCCCTAAAACTGAAACTTGGGAATGAATGAGACTTTTACAAAGTTACCTGCAGCTGGCCATGCTCCTGCTTTACTTCATTTAATGTCTGTGCACCATCTTACTTAGCTGAAATTAGTATGCGACAAAAGATGCATCAAAGTCAGCAATTAAAGTGACTTCATCTAACTTGTTGAGACAGTTGAGTAGCTGTGTTTGGGTTTGCTTAGGAAATCGTTAGCACCTTAACAGGAGGCAGGAAACTTTGATCAAGATGTGATAGATGCACATCAATACAATGTGTAAAGATTTTATTTGGCTCTGGTATTGACACTTGGTAAAAGRACTGGCTTATGGACAGTTCTCTTGGAAAGTTTGCATACTTGTTCAATGCTGGCCTAGTGTTTCACCTGGGAAATGACAAAACCAGAACTCATGTTATAGTTTATATTACTGCTTTTTATTCCTGCAAATGCCGTTTATCTGTGTTTCAAGGGATTATTTAYGAGTAGTACATAACCTGYTCCAGTCAGTGRGATATWYCAGTGAGGATATAGCTGACCAGACACACTTGGCACAGGAAGATGGAAACAKCCAAGTTGTGAAATTGGGGGACACGGCTTGAGGTGAGCATCTGTGCCACCTTGTGTGAGCTGAGTGGGGCTAGCAGGTTCAAGARCACACCCACACACACAAACACCTGCCCTGCTAAAAGCCACTCTCTGACATATCTCCTGGCACAAGGATGGGCATTTCTCATGTGTATTTTGTGAGGATTATCTGCTTTAGTTTAATTTTATTTTCCTAAGTCAGTGGCTCTGACAGAGCAGATGAGGGAGCAGCCAGTGTGCTCGTTGGTGATCAGTAGAGGGAAACGCTGGGGCTTCTTCTTTGAGACCCTCTGTAAGAGTGAGACAATAAACAGGAATTTTCTTCCTTTCAGGCTGGAGTCTCTCTGTGCTGGCCTGGTTTGGGATGCACAGAGTGATTTGGGTTGCAGAGGATGCAGTCCCAGATGAATACCTTGCTCAGCCACCTGCATGAACCCAGAGATGTCTTCTAGCTCTGCACACCTGGCTTTGCTTTTACCCCTGATGGAGCTGCTTGTGCACATATCTTGATGGATATAGAGGGATTCAGCTGTCTGGACATTGTAATAGCAGTCTCCATCATTAAAACATTGTAGGCCACGTTCATGATCTCACTGTCTTTTAGCTTTCTTTTTTCTGCTGCCTGAAACTGTGAGCAGTTTAGAAAGGTCCTACAGCACTACCTTATCCTCAAATCATTGGCTGAAGACCTTAATTGTGTGGGACTCCCATACCAAAATGCTGCAAGTGTTTTTTCACCTTGAGGGTGATGAAGGGAATTTTCTTTTTAAAATGAACTTTAGAATTTTTAGGATGTCTGAGAAGGGACAGGGGATCTTGACTACACTTTGTCCTGTCTGTATTGCTTTAAGCTGCTCCCTTTTATCAGGATCTGTTAATAGAGTTCCCTGGCTGTGCTGGATCTGTACAGCATTTCCTTTGGAAGACAGGCATTTGCAATTCTTTATTTAACTTAAAGATACRGTCACGTAAGAGTGTTTAGTGTTCTCAAGGGAAGGAAAGCTTAAACGGAGGGTTGATTTATGTGAATAATCAGGTTGGCATGAATAATTATGGTATTTAATAGAAGAGAAACTTTAAACACCTTAGCAAATGTGTCACTGTGTGAAGTTATACAGYGGTTTGATGACTTGTTCAGGTTTGAATTTATGTTGGACTCGGCTCTGCAGAGCWTTGCAAGGGAGTGAAATTCCAGGCTGGCTGCAGTCAGCAGGAATTGAAGGCAGCACTGCTTGGCTCAGTAGTGCTCACGTCTCTTTCTTCATTTAGCCCTTCCCACTCTGTGAAGATCATGCTATTTACTGAGGTGGATGTTGCAGTGATTATTTAATATCTACAATGCGCTTTTAGGATGAGAATTCCATTTTTGTCAATTTCTATGAGTTTCTCTATGTCTTATGATAGATGAGGTTTGTTGGACCCCAGCTTTAAGATTTCATTTAAAATACAGTTGAAAATTTATAGCCTACATGGTTATGGAGAAAATTACAAAAAATTTAAGTGTCACAAGTTAGCATGGGAGAAAAGGGAGCAAAAACAAGGCTGATTTTATTTTTTCAGAATTTTCTATGGCAATGATTAAAGGGAGCTGGTAGTGTTGGCATCAACAGAACCCAGATGCTACAATGAGTATTGCTCAGTATAGGGAACCCATATATCCATGTACTTAAAGAGCAGCTAGTACCTATTTTGAAAGCATGCTCAAAGGAGACAGCAAGTTCAACACTCAGTAACCCTGRCACCTTGGAGAGGCTAGGGATGGGCTGAATTCCTTTCCTGTAGTGACTAAAGGAGGGCTTATATACACAAATACTGCATCTTTTCAAAGGATATCACAGCTCAGTGATGGGAACAGGCTGAGCCCTGAAAAGGGGATAAGGATGCATCCATACCTCCTGCAGGAGAGATGGTAACACATCCCCTCCTGTGGCCCAGAACAGGAGAGCTTTCAAAGCAAGAGAGCAGAGAACAGCGTTACTCCAAATCCAGTGTCCTAATAATGAGYTTTCTGGCACTTAAAGTGAGAATAGTCCCATCACTTTTAAATCTGTGTGTTTTGGCTTTTCAACCTGAGTAAGATCCAAGTCTCAGATGGAATAAGTTCAAGAATGAAAGAAGACCAGAAGTACATGAATAACACACAYGCACACACACCAAGTTTTTCTCCAGTTCCTGGTTCACATCCTTTGAAGTATTCTACTTTTCCTCCCTTCCTAGAAAAATCACTGGGGACAGAAAAAGAGCAATAAAGTATTTCCAAATAACCCCTCACTGCTACAAATAATAAATATTTCATATTTKGAGTTATTTCTGTTTCATGTGTTCCCAAATAGCATTTAATTTCTTCCTCTCTTCCCGCCTCTAGCTTTAATTAAGTCTCATCCCTTGCCTGTCAAACCTTGATGCCCCCYTTGTAACAGCTTGTTTCCAGGTGAGTTTTCCTGGGCTAATTCAGCCCTGACTCTGTATTTTGAGAGATTCATGGTAAGAATCTCTCTGTAGCCCAGYTCTGACCCAGTGATTAGCAAGGAATTTCCAATTTGTGCTTCTCCCTGACTCACAAAATTGAGCTGGTACAGAATAAAGCAAAATAAATAAGTAGTAAGCCAAATACTTCAGAAGAGGGATCTCAGTTTGTCTTAAGTGTCATCTGCCTCGTATCTGCTACGAAAACAGTAGGTCTAAATTCCAGCTGTAAYGTGCAGACTGCCCACACACTGCATTTTATTCCTCTGCACACATCTATCACTTGGCAACAGGTTCATCTYGAGTGCTGAGCTCACTCCTGGAGCTGGAGCTGCATGTGCTCAGTGTCTCCCCAGCTGGTTGGTGCTGTWGTGGCCCAGGATCCCTCCAGCTCCTTTGCTCTTCCTGAAAACTTTCCACACTTCTTTATAGAGGGATTTGCAGTGCTTTGAATGACCATACGAGTTGATAATCTCATTTCAGAATATTAATTTAATTATCTATCAKAGGTAATTTAATAAAATGACAACTAAATTTCTGCCCTGTGTATTCTGCAGTGGAGAGCCAAATTTTTCTGACTCAGTAGCAATTCCCATTCATGTGCTATCTCCATGGAATGCCTTTGGGGTCAGGTCCTCGGTGGTGTCAGTGTGTTCTCAGGGGCAGAACAGATGTAACTGTACTATAAAATACAGAGCCTTGAACTGCAGCAAGACAGATACTTCCACAGGGAAAAGTTGCTATACATAGAAATACAGRATTTTGCACTGTAATTTTAATTGTACACCAATTTAAAGTCTTTCTGTAATCCCTGGTGGTCAGTCCTGTTTCAGGTTGCTTGTACCCAGTCTGCTCGCTGTGCTGCAGCACACAGGTGCTCTTCCTTGCTGTCTTAACAATTTAATTAATACATATCAGCCAATTCAGACCTGGTRAAGGAAGAAYCCAGTTTGTGATCTCACARGTGTGTGTGAGGAGAGTGGGAGAARGGGGAGAACATAGAAGGGATGGAAACTGTTGACTAAAATTCCTTTTGTCTTCTGTCTCCATTTGCTTCAATAAGCTGGGGTCCAGCAGTCCCTCATGTTCAGAGCCCTTATTGGGTATAGTTTCCTCTTAAAAATTAATGTCACAAATGGCTCTTGGAGGTAAAGGCTGATATGGACAGGCTGACTGGCATCTTCTCCATACTTAGATTTTTCCTGCCTTCACAGGTGTTGCTACACATAACAGTCTAGTAAAGCGAACACAACTTTCACTGAAACATGTTTTTCTGAAATATAAATGGAAGATTCTGGTTCAGAACTCATATCCTGAACAGGCCTGTTGAGGGTGAAGAAGTAGGTTTGGGCCTAAAAAGGAGCAATCCATGATGGGCTAAAGTGAAGGTTTGTAGAGTTGGTATTATTTGTTATGCCTGACTGCTCTAAACGGTGCGTCATGTGCTACGTTACATGTTAAGACTCCCCAGTATCTTTTCATTGAAAACACCCCCAATATTTTTCCCTGATTAAGAGCTGATGCTGTTCATCACAAGCTCTTTGTACCCCTAATAAAGCCTGCTTTCTCCCAGGCAATCTCCAGGCATGCCGGGACCGTGCAGACGGCTGTGTCCTCTCACTCCAGCGCTGGCCTATGACCTTACAAGTAGGGTCAGTCAACATGCTACAAAGCTTTCCTTGCCATTTATCAAGTAACAAAGCAAACCAAATTACATAGTTTCTATAGCAGGCCACTACAGTATGTAAACTGCAGAGAGGGCTTACGCTGCCCGCTCGTTCTGAGGTGCCGACAACATGAAAGGCCCTTTGGTTCCAGTGCCCAGAGCCTGTATTTGCCTATCTCACCTATTACCAGGAAACAAAGGAGCTGCAGAGGTTGAGCAAGCAAATGGAAAATGAAAATGGAAGAAAAAAAAAATAACTGCCTGGCTTCCAAGAAATGTTTGCCTAAAATGTATGCAGACATGTCTCGGGCAGTTTATAGGTGCTGAGGGCCCCTTTCTCTGGCTGAGAGCTGCTCTCCCTCTGCACTGATAGAGGCAAAGAAAGGTTGAGGCAACGTATCCTTTCACTGTAAAACGTATTTATCCTCCCAACTGGTGAAATGCTCAATAGCTGTCATGATTAATCAATTGTATTAGTATTTCATCTCAGCCAGTCCCAGTTGTGCGTGTCACTACAGATGTATTTTCAGAGATGTGCGACAGCGTTGCCAGTGCTGCCAAAATCAGCTTTCCTAGTTTTGGAGCAGTGAGAACATATCATATCATCAGGTGAAATTTGTCATTATTCAGAATGTCTACTCAAAGCTGTGAATGAATTAAGCTGTGGAGAGGCATCCCCTTCAAATTCTGTCTGCTTCAGTGAAAGCAGCTACTGCTCCTGGGTATGGATTTCCACTCCCTGTCCCCTCCCAGGCTTTACTGCCTTTGCTGCTCTGCCAGGGAGCTCAGTTCATGTCAGGTGAGCACTGCTGGACTGGCAGAGARCAGTCATGTCAAYGGTGTAAACAAGTCCTGTTTATTTKRTCTGAGCTCTATCAAGAGTCTGTACCCTCAGCAAGGGAAGTGGTCACAGGCGTTTAAGGTCAGTCCTCTGCCTTCTTATGGGCTGCACTTGGAAGGAAATGTGTGCTCACAGTCCAGGACCTGGCTGGTTGGTGGCTTTTGAAGGATAAATTTATTTCACAAATGGTGGTAAGGACACGTGTTACCCCTCTGCTCAGCAGTGGTGAGGCCACTCYGTGCTGATGTGGGCACAGAGGAGTGGTACAGGACAGATGGGAGAGTAGGAGTAAGCCCAGAAAAAGGCTGGAGAAATGATGAAGGGCTTGGAACATCTGCTGTA
The DNA here is from genome assembly GCF_030028575.1 of Malurus melanocephalus. NCBI lineage: Eukaryota > Metazoa > Chordata > Aves > Passeriformes > Maluridae > Malurus > Malurus melanocephalus. Next base: position 2,446,676 of record NW_026623272.1, on the reverse strand, counting down.
TGAGGAGAGGCTGAGAGAGCTGGGATTTTCCAGTTGTGAGAAGAGAAGGCTCAGGGAGGCCTCATCAGTGTGAACAAACACCTGATGGAGTGAGAAGTAAAGAAGAGGGAGAGACAGGATTTTCACAGCAGTGCCCAGTGAAAGGACAGGAGACAACGGGCATAGACTGAAATAAGTTCTGTTTAAAAAAAGATCGATTYTACCATAAGGATGACTGAACACTGATGGGCTTCCCAGGAGGTTGTGGGGTCCTCACCCTTGAAGATGCTCCAAAGCCCACTAGACACAGTCCTGGGCACCCTGCTTCAGATGACCCTGCTCAAAATGGGTGGSATGAGATGATTTACAGAGGTCTCTTCCCACCTCATCTATTCTGGGTGATTCTGTGGTTTAGGGCCCTATGACAGTGAGCGTGGAACCTCCTCTGAATCTGAATTTCAGTGCTGCTGAGGAGCTTCCAAGGATGGAAAAGAAGGAACATACATGTGCATGGCAAACTTTGAAAAAAACCCAATATGTATTGGTATGGGGATATCTGCATACATCCACAGAGAAACTTTTCCAACTTCTTTTTTTTTCGAATCAGCAAAACAGTTTTTTTTTTTAATGAAAGAAGCTTATCTAGGCAGAAAGTAGGAAAGAGAAGCAAGGGATGARTGCAGTGGGATGAATGGTGATTGCACAAGAGTTGGCAAATGCAACTGTTTCCAAATATAATGGCATTAAGTGTTCATTGTGAAATTAGATCAGCTTTTTAAGAGCTGCAGGGTGAAAAAACACAGTATTCAGCTAATTAGACAAAGTAAAAAGATAATGTTAAATTCTTTTCCTTCAAAAAGTATTTGTCTGCACTACCATGAATTTTAAAATAGAATTGCTTGAGATGGCAGTGTTATCAAGTGATCTGCCATTAAAGGARTTATAATTCAGGTCTTTTTAATTCTCTATTGTGGAAATCTTTAAATTAGAACATATCTAAACTGTACAAATCTGTGGTTCTCTTAGAACAATGCTGACACAGTTCTCTGATGTTCATTAAAAATTTTTATGCCTTGATTTTTATATAATGGAACATGAGGAAGTTTAACTCCACTTACTGTTTTTTGTGCCTAATCCAGCTAATTACTAATTACTAATACTAAAGAATTTGCTCAACTTTGAGCATGTAGGTATGTAAAGCTAGATTCTGTCCAAGTGGAAATAGTTTCTGGTGATGTGAGAACAGCATAACATAAACTTGCACWGTGTGAAAATAACACTTCATTAAGYTCCTTTTTCCTTTTGGAAGTATCTTGTCTTGGACAGAAGGGCAAATTCTCCAAGTGGAACTGCTCTCACCTTTGATAGGGATGTAATTGAAAGTAGCCCTAGGTGTTCTTCTTGTGCAATTTATTTAAAGTATTTATACAAGAATAAAAACCATTGAGATGAAACCTCACATATCTAGAGTAGTCTGTCTGCAATAAGGATAATATTGATTGTTATGGTAGAAAACTCTGAAGCCAGGTCACCTTCCAGACATTGATTGTCTTTTTTCAGACTGCCAATGATGGCTGCATTAATTGCATTGCTGAACTTARCAATTTCATATTTTTTCTTATTTTACCTCCATCCATTTTCCTAAAATGATTGAAATGCAGTAGTCATAAAAAAAGATTTGAAAAAGAAGATAGAAGAAAAATAGTTTTGAATGCTAATCAACAACTTTAAATAAAATCACTGTCTTTATATTTCCATTGGCAAGACATAGCCCAATTTGGGAATATGGACAGAAAAAAAAAGACCAGGAAGGATGCCCTTCTGGGGAAAGATTCCTGGAACATGGCAAAAGAAAAGAGGAGCTGGTCTACAGCCCCATGTTGAATGTTTTAATCTTGCAGTTTATTTCACTTAAGGTAGGGCTTCCTGACATTTATCTGCCTTTATTGCAAAAGAATTTACATGTTTACACCCTTTTCAGCTGTTTTTCTTCATGTGTATATGTGTGTGTAGCTCTACACAYAGGTAAAATGGATAACACCATCACAGTCTGTGACTGAAAGATGATGTTTGTTCAGCTCCATAAATAATAATGATTAAAAAACTTCATATTCTTTCACAGTTTGCAACAGAACAGCTTAACAGACAGGAGATACAGCTGGGGTTCTTAGAAYCTCATTGTAGCCAAATTTTATTAGTGTTTCTTTAAAATGCATATTAAAGRATAGGGCTATTCAGAATCCCCAATCTGTAATGGGTTTTAATTTTGGGTTGTAGCACTTGAGCATGAGTGTCAGCATGGAGAATGGTTTCCCAAAGAATTGTGATGTAAAAGGTCTCCCAGAGTTTCCTCAAGGTTTGCTCAAACCACTGCCCAGCTGTCCAAAGGTTTGTGTCCTCTCATCAAACCCTTCTCACCAACTGCAGTTGCAGCTATGGGCAAAAGGAAAGGAAAAGAAAAGGGAACTCTTTGTTGCAATTCAGCCCATGAATCCACAAATTCTACAGAGCAGAAACCTCTCCTCAAAGTGGAAGACTGCCATGAAAGAAAGGCTTTGAGTTTTCAAGAAGAAAAAGCTGGAACACAACAAGGCTCCAGGACACACCTTGGAAAAGATTTTTTCACTCTTTTGCTGTCCTTAGTCCTCATGGTGGCAGTTTATATCCCCAAATCAGGATGTTTCTCTGGGTCTGTACTTCTAAAGCCTGAAYAAGCCACTGATAACCAGTTTATAGCCATTTTCTGTTAACCTTCTCCAGCTTGCATGTGATGTTGCACATGTTCCATTATCCTCAAGTGAACATTGCATTCCCAAGCAGACCTGGAAACTACACCTTTATCTTTTTTTCCCTCTTTCAAATTCTCAGCTGATTTCAACTGCGATAAAAGCTGGTTCCCAAACTAAGCAAGTACTATTAATTAGCAGCAACGTTGACAAAGTGTCTCAATTGAAAACATCGAGGCATTTATGATTCCATGCAGCAAAATAAAATCATGAATWTTTTAGCTATTGGTTTTATTGAATTAGGTACAGTTTCCTAATGTAGGAGCATCTGATATACATTTTTCATACTAATGTATTTATATGTTCATTTGATTCCTAATAAGGATAGAAAATATTAATTTTTCTTTTGTATGAGCTCTTATGTGGAGGTCAGGCAAGATTTCAAAGAGCTTGTTGCTCTAATAGTGTAAGTCCAGGCACCGTACACACACCAGAAAATGAACATCTGTAAATGCTGTTACAGGAGGGCAGATGTACCATGAAGTTTGAGAGGCTTGGAGAGGCATGTGGGAGCTGCCTGGGAATAATGCACAGATGACAAATAAACAGTTTCTGGTGGGAGGTTCTTTTAAAAGGCTGGGCTTTTTAACATGGGGAGAAAGTATAGTTAAAGAGCTGATTATTCGGATTGTTGCAATAACATTTGTGATTCCCAAAGGCCACCTCCCCTTTAAATGGTTTGAAATGCAATGCATTTCATAAATATAGTGGAAAASAAACAGTTCTCCTCACCCCTTCCTTTGCCTAGGTGAAATACTCCTTAGGGAAATTTGTCCTGTGAGACTGGTTTCCAGGCTGGTGCTGCACAACAGATATGCCTGGCATGTTCACTTCTTTCCCATTGTCTTTTCTGCATTGATCATAACCCAAGAGTCCCTTTGTATCCACCCCTCTTTCAGCCAGCTGCAGTTTTGCTGGGGTGTCTTGTTTAGGAGCAGCAACAGCTGCCCAAGTGTCACAATTTGCCTATTCCTTCAAATCATGCACTCTCTACTCAGAAACATTTTTTTTTTTTTTTTTTTTCTTTTTCAGAGAATTTATTAAATAAAAATGAGGGTGGTGGTATTGTTATCTGAGAAGATCAGATGTGTCATGTAAGCTGTAGAGTCAGGCACCTGCATCCATCAAATATTTAAGGAAACATCTTAGGATAAAATGTAGCACAAGTTTTTTAATTTCAAAATCTCTTCCCAACAGTGCAAACMCCATCCTCATAAATACTTCGTTTCTAAAGGAAAAAAGACTTAAAATGATGTTTGATAATCAAATTTCTCCACCTCTATCCTTGCTCTTTAAATGAATATTTTAAAATAAGCAAGAATACTTTTCCCTGAACTTCATTCAATTTCTTACCTTTATAAGATGTTTTCTTTAACACAATTCAACCACTCTCTATATTGCTTGAATTTTTTACAGCCAACAATTTTGTATGTGGATAAAGTACTAAACAGTAAAGTGCTATTCTAGTGTTACACMGAGCGCTCTATGGAAACATAAATTCAGAATTAACATCCCACTAAAGAGTAGCTGAAGACATTTTAAGAAATGTCCCAAATTACTYCTGTGTCTAGTAGCCAGACAAAAAAGAAAAAGCACACACATTGCAAGATGTTATGAACCTTTCTATCTAAAATAACAAATGGAGATGTTTGCTAAGGTTGTTGAGTTACAGTTTGACTCAAAACACTGCAAAAGAGATTAGACTGAGGGGAAATTTTTCAATAGTCCTGCTCAATAACATCTATCTGCTAACTRCAGCCAGTTAGGAAAAAGCAAAAGWTCCARCTCTGTTTCATCTGATTTTGTAAATGATCCAGAAGTGGTGCATGATTTTGATACAGAAGGACATCTGTAAATGACTGGAGCTTTACTGAAGTATTTCATTTCAGTAGCAGTAAAAAGAGCCTACTGCTCAAATCATTAAGTGGCTAAAAATCTAGCATTCTTTTGGAAGACTTTGCAAGTTTGCATTAAGCATGCTTTGTCAGGCTCCTGTTGTGACATATTGTTTGAGTCAGACTTCATCAATCTACAAAGCATTACTTGAGGTYTGATGGCATGTGCCTACACCCAATATACTGTGTACAAATGGAAATGATACAGGATTCTGTAATTACTACATTTCTTTTTAACCCATAAATATTTGGTGCACTAAATTTCTGCCCTGAATTTTTCAGAAAGCAATTAGTTGTTTGCTTTATCTGCACAAAGTAGATAAAATATTGTGGTATTGATTTTGTGATAAAATATTGTGGTACATGATTTTTCATGTGCAGATGTTTTGATTTTAGCACATCTGTGTGCAATAAATCTATTTTCTGTGTAGAAATCGTATTTTATTATATGATTTAGTATGGAATGTTGAATAAATAATTTAAATMGAAATTCTTTCTTTGGGAGCACACCAGAACTATTTGCAATAGTTGATCACACCACATATATCCTTTTTTGCACATAAATATATTAGCCAATTGCTTAAAAAAAAGCGCCCCAGTTATGCTAATATTAATTTGCACGCAGATGGATAAATGTGAAAAATGGTCTTATGTGTAAGATGTGTAATGCCTGGATTTTAGTTGTTTCTTATGTTTCTCTTGTTATGGATGTGCTAGCCTGGCAGATTGGGTTTGCAGCTAGATTGTGGTGCTGTAAGGAACAGGAATCAGTGCATGGAGAGAAGAGTGGAAATGTTGGCTTCCTTCTGTCTGTCTGTCTTGTGTTAGTCACCCGTGAGCCAGGGCAGGGCTTTGCAAACACAAAACAAAGCCTCCTGTACTATGAGCGCTGTGTAAATTACCCTCCAAGGACACATTTTGTACTCAGTGTCAGTCCCCAGCCCCGGCAGAACACTGGGTTTTAACCCACAACCCAATAGCTCATCCATCAGTAACCAAGAACGGGTTCTGATGGGTTTTTCACTGTAATCAAACACCAAATAGAGTGAGACAAAGTCATCAGGGCAATGCAGGGGTTCAGGGTGTGGGAGCAGCACAGGACAGTGCCGTGTCCCGTTCCCCACAGGGCAGAAGGTTTGGGACAMCAGAGCTCCTGCAGCCTTTTTGGTTCTGCTCCCAGAGCCATCACCCAAATGTGCCAAAAGAGCTGCATAAGGGACCTTCCTCAGCTGCAAAATCACAGGGTCTGACACCTCCTTTTCCTCACTGAAAAAATAACTGCTGTCCTGGTGAGGAATCGGGCTGTAAYGAGGGATCCACGTGGAACAGGACACTTCTCCTTGCAGTTCTGTCCATGGGAAAGCAGGGTAGACAAACAAGGAGTATTTTTCATTCTTTAGTGGTTGGATTTCCATTTTAAATAGCTAAGTGGACAATAYAGGAGTTTTTCCCTACATATATATATTTATATAAAATGTATACATATGGTGGACAATAAATTGTTTCCTGAGCATATAACTGTCCTGCAGGTAGTTACATAACTCTTTTGTATGTTTTTTGTTTTGGTTTGGTTTTGGTTTTGGTTTATTGTTTTTTTTCTATAGTCAGCTCCTTAAACTCAGCAGCCAGCTAGTTCATTACCAAACCGAACACTTTTTTATGACTATGGATGGTTCAGAGACTTTGTCACTTGTTTCTCCAGCTAGACCATCCAAACTTGAGGATTACTGGGCAGTGGTGCAAACGTTCTCTATCCTTTAATTGTTTCTCTGTGAGGGGTAATTTTTGGTTGTATACATATGTAAATATTTGCATGTATATGAACAAATGMATTCAGAGCTGAAGCAAATCTATTCAGAGCTGTTTGCTGGGAGTTTGTTGGTGCTGATACCAGAGGTCAGGTGTTTTCTAAAATATTTTATACATAGTGCCTCTGTCCTGGTGCAGACATGGTGAGCATATATATTGCAAATACCTATTTCCAGACACTATTCCAATTTTTTAAGTAGTGCCCTAAATCCTTGGAAACTGGTCTCTGATAGTATATACAGAAGTAGCCCTAGACATTAAATTATTTTTTTTTTAAATATCCCTGAAAAAAATTCTGAAAAATTCAGGGCAGAAATTTAGKGCACCAAATACTTAYGGGTTAAAAAGGAATGYAATAATTWCAGACTYCTKGTTTAAAGTAAACTCATGCGCTGYTTTTCAATCTTAYGGYGTTACYTTAGTGYTCCTGACACAACCATTCTTTAATTCTGCATGCCATGAGTGTGTGTTGCTCTGTGTACATCCTGCCTAGGCTGGGACGTGCTCTCTGTGAGCTGTTCCTCAGCTGAGGCTCAGTGAAAAGCAGGTGATCTCTGTGTCATGGCTGAGTGGTGCCACGCTACGGCCAGTGCAGCACRTTCCAGGGCCAGAGAACAGAAACCTTTGGTTCCAGTCCTCCTTCCAGCATTGGAGGCTGGGGGTTTGTGGCATTTGCTTGTTTTGGAGTTGTTGGGTTTTTTTTCTCGTTCTATCTCCTGTTTTTGTCCCTATGACCAGTCTGGCACTGGGCAATAAAAACTGGGAACAAGGGTTTAGGAGCCTTCATGTGTTACTCAGCAGGAGAAGCGCCTGGCCTGGTACCAGTGAGTTCTTGTGATCCCAGACAGAGAAGGAAACTTCACTGGGTTTGCAGAACAATGCATTTGCCAATATCAAGCACAAGAGAAACTTTAAACTGATTGAGGAGTGATATAAAAGTCTAGCAGTTAAGGAGCAAGGTAAGTCAGCATTCTTGGTTTTTATCCCTGGCTCTGCCAGCTGCTGGCTGTGTGACCTTGGGCCAAAGACTTATTCTCTCGGTGTCTCAGTTTACGCATTAGTGAAATGAGAGTAATGATACTTACCTATCTCACTGGGGCTTTTTGAGCCTTAATTAATTGATGTTTGTAAATCACTTTGCGATCCTCYAGTGAAAGTTGTTAGAGATCTGCCAAGTATTTATCCTCTCAAGTTTTTTTTTTTCCTCCTGTTAGTCTGCACTCATCCATCTAATATCTAAAAGCATGCTCACAGCTAGCAACAGATACCAGCCAAATTGCTCTTAACAGGAGATGTATGGAAGCTTTTACAAAATTACTTTTGCAAATTACCATGCTTTTTGAAGTACCATGTGCAGGGATGTAATGAAACACTGTGTAGACAAGTGTCCGTGCTGCTCGCTGAACTGACTGTGGTTGTGATTTCTCTTGTAATGTCTTTCAACGGTCCCAAACATATCGGACTGTTTTGAATTTCAGATGTGTCTTTTAACTGATTTTACTTTGCAAAAATTCTTTGGCACTCCTAAAATTTTTTCCTGTGTTTTTGATTTCCCGTAGACTTGTCAGTAACTGGGATGTATGTCTTTTCCTCTGGGATGGCAGTGGAAATACAGGTTCACTGTTATTGCCTATTTTGATGTTTCCTCTCTATCTGGGATGAGCTTACAGTGTCCTGCAGGAGCTTTAGGGTGGGCAGGCTCTTCAAGTGTCAGAAAGCCTTGTGGAAGTACAAGGCAACATTCTTATGCATGCAACATTGTCATAAATTCAAATCCTCATTTAGTTTTAAGCTGTAAAAGAACTACATTCTRTCCTGGGGAGCACAACTGAAAAGGCAAATGTGAGGAAGCACAACCCCTCCCCACTCAAAATTGCTGTTTCAGAAGCAGGAACCTTTCTCCACTGCTGCTCTGAGTGATCTGTGCCGTGCCTGGAGACCTGGCTGAGTGCAGGTCTGAGCTCATGGGCAGAAGGTTACCCTGGAGATGAGTGACTGATGCTCAGTGTGGAATTGGGCATCAGAAAGCCTATCAGAGGAGTCTTCGAGGAATCTGAATACAAGATGTTGCAATAAGATGGGAAAGAATCCAATTTAAACATAAACTAGACTTCTCAGACATCATAYTCCTTGTAGACATCAGTGCCAGTGTTAAGGAAGGATGTGATTCCAGAAATACTGTGCCTGTTGAACAAAGAAGGTGTGTGTGTTGCTGCATTAAGTTGATGACGTACATAACCTGTATGGAGGTGTAAGGACAGGCTCTGACAAGTCCCTCCATGTCAGTGAAGAACTCAGTAATTCTTTGATTTGTGAGTTTGATTATCTCACTGATTGATTAGTCATTTCCTGRGGAGAACATAAGGGACTCTCCTCAGGAGATGCTCGTTTCCTGCACAGAACCTGGACATTTGTGCATCCAAAACAAATTTCAATACTTCACAAAAGGAAAAGCTTCGTGTCTGCACATGAGTTTTCACACAAAGTCCCAATAAATACCATGTAAAACCTTCCACAAAGGGATCTCAAAAAGGGCATCCCAAAGTATGCAATGTTATGACAATATTTTGCATCGGATTTGATAGTCAGGAAAAGTCTGTGAGGGAAGAGCAAGGATAAGAATATACAGTGAATTAAGCATGGACATAAATTGACCATTAATTATTATGCAAATTATAGACCCCTTCTTTTGAGATTTTTTTCTTTTCCCTAAGTATTTCTGCATCTTGATACTSTGCTCACAGAAAAGTCACAGGGGCATCTGAGCACAAGGACCTGACTGCGGGACTGACACCCAGCCTTGCCCAGGGCCAGTCGGGTACTCAACAAAAATCTCTCGTTACCCTATCTGGCCCAGAATCTGGTTAGAACATATTAAAAACAAACACTCACCAAGAAATGAAACAGGATTTTTATCTGTTGAAATTTATGAAGCAAACAGCGAGTGTGTGGGTGTGCCTGCCTCACCAAAGAGCGCTGCTTAAATGACTGTTTGCAAAGTTGGATAGCTATCGTAAATTCATTTGGAAGTGGGCTTAAAATAAAATTACCTTGCTGTGCAAAAACCATCATAATACCTTTGACGCTTCCTTATTGACAGAGATTGCAGGGGAAGCAGTGAAATTATAAAGTAAATCTCCAGACCAACTTGGAGTGTTTATTTAAAGGAGGACATTCAGCTATAGTTACAAAATCAGTTGCAGTATACWCCACTGAAGTGCTTGAGCCATAATTAGTTAGGTCCTAAATGAGATAAGCATGGCAATTTAATTATCAGATAACTTTAAGATGTGCTTAAAAGGATTCCAACTTGWTAAGAATTGGGATAATGTTTTCTACTCAGGGAAAATATCAACATCTAAATATTTAATACAGTCACAGGAAATTTAAATGAAGTAAATTTTCAGAGAAAAACGAGGYGAAATGCTTCCTACAGCAATATGGTTGAGACAGGGTTTCCTTTTAATTTTTGATGAGTATTTGTTCTTCTGAGGGTTACATAAGCRATATCACAAATTCTAAGCCCTCTTTTTCCCTTCCTCTGTGGTACAACTAAAGGCACATTTARCTTGCATGTTAATTCAGAAATGTGCCTGATAGCTCTGCTTAACAAAACTGTGCTGCAACTTTGTGATGGGAACTAATCYGTGAGCTGAGCATCCTCTCTTGGTTTTGCTCATGAAATCCAGCCGTCCTTTATATAAGAATGCAGAGAAGAAAGACAAATGGTTTATCCTCTAAGCCACCCAGCATCCTGTTCTTGATATTTCAGTAACATATGCTAACATATGCTTTCCTCAAGAACTTCAAAAACATGCTTTTAGCAGCAATGAAAATAGTACCATACATCGAATTCAACTTTAAACCTCATAGTTTACCTCTAATACCATTACCTCATGTATAGAAGAAAATGTAAATCTGAAATATGCTGGTGATTATAACCTTTCTTCCTGACAGACACTGCAATATAAATGCACATAAATTGAATTTCTTCTTTAAAGAAATTTGAATACCTTTGGAGCATTTTAGCAAATCATCTCCAGGCCTTATGGCACAACTTCAATGGACTGTGGAAAAGTGCTCTCCCTATGGCATGACTCCTGCAATAGAAGGACATAGCAAGGCAGAGAAATGCCAAGAAAAATAGAATGTACTCCATTGATATTCAAAATTTATTTTATTAAACTTGCACAAAAGACGAAAAAAATGGAAGCTGGTTTTATTAGAAAAGGCATTCAAATATTAACTCTRTGAGTGCCATTTACATTGCTTCTCTGGATAAAATAGGGATTGAAGATATACAGTTTGACTTTGCTCCCTAGAAGAGCTTTTTGGTTCTTTGTGTTAACCATTAAATCAGAAACGGTGAGAGCGGATAAGTCCTGAGTAGGAGATTCTGACACATCAGATGAGAATTCTTCAGAGAGATTCTCCYTTGGGGGAGAAATTAGTGTATTTGAGCAATTTTGTACTAATTAGTAAATATGCCAATTGGTGGATAACAGCCATATTTCAGAATTCTGTTTCTAGGGGAACATATGGCAATGTTCCTGAACACCATCAGCTGTCAGTGTTTATCTTAGAATACGGATGGGATATGAAGATGCCAAAAAAAGTATTTTTCAGAGCRGCGAATACTAATATTTCCATAATATGTTGGAAGGATAAACTAACTGAAGGTTTGTAAGTGTTTGGTTGAGTGGAAAASAGCCAAGTTTGCTCTAAATTGGTTGGATCACTTTCCTGTTAATCCAAACAAGGCAGGTGTTTACTTTAGCAAGGTGAGATGCTTCAGCATATTACAGATTTTTACCTCTGTCTGCATAGGGCAGTGTGTGTAATTTATGGTAATCTTGGGGACTGAAAGAACTCCTCATTGGTGTAGTCTCACCAATGATATATTTTCAGATGATCTACTGCCAGGTAAATTTGTGGGTTAGGATAGTTACCTCAATGGTGAAATATTGCCCTTAGCCTTTGGCTCCACAAATTGCACGGACTTTCCAACTCTGGAAAATTAGAAATTGGTAAACGCTGTAACTTGTCAATAAATATGAAATGTGTGTGTATGTGTCAACACTGCCCCAGTCTGCCATTACAAGTAATGGTCTGGATTGTTTTCATTCCTACTATAACCACTTATTTTCAGAACTTTCTAATTTATGCATAAACACTTCCTTGTGACAAAGATCTAGGATGTGACATAAGCCAAAAAGCTTTTTCTTTTTTTTTTTTAAACCAAAACTGTTTTGACACAAAGTTTATGAGTAGAAAGATATTCTTTGTATTCTGAAGAAATAACTTTTATAGAAAAAAAAATATGAATAAGGGCTTAATTTAGTCATTTTTTCTGAGTGAGAGTTCTGAGCAGATGTGGTGCTGGACAACCCTGGKGTTCCTTTACGATCTTTTTCCATTTAAGCAGAATCTAATTTTTCATTATAAAATATGTCACMTCTTCATTTTTCCATTCTAGTTAGAAAAGGGGGTGGGTAAAAATTTCAAAGCTCCTCCATGGCTTAGGGCCACATGAGACTTAAGATGCTAAATGTCATTTAAAACCTGGTCATTAGTATCATTCTCARTAAAGCAACGAAGACACTGAAGAGACTGAGTCTCACGGGGAGTCACTGGGATTTAGAATCCTACAGACTAGAATTAAAGATTAAAATAGTCAATTAAATTGTTTTTTGAATGCACGTAGACATTTTCCTGCTCTTCCAGACACCTGGCTGCATTTGGGAATCTGGCCCTGAGTCACGTCTGGATGTCCTGTGCTCACAGTGTGAGCTGCCAAGTCAGCTGGAGCAAGGCATTGTCCATGCTAGCAATTTAAAGTGAAGCTTGTTTGAGTTTTTGATGTGGCCATTGAAATTTACATTAAATCCCCATCCAGACTTCAGCAAGGATGGGAGGAGATCAAGTGCAAACCATTCAAGCTCTGCCTCAGATGCTGCAAGGAAATTGCTGGTGAGAGCTCAGAGGCAGAGCTGAGCAGTGCAGGGGRAAATACCCTGCAAGGGATGAAATCAGGGAGTCCTTGAGCTGCCCTGCAGTGTCAGGGGAGCAGGGACCAGGGATGCTCAGGGCTGTGAGGTGCCTGTGAAGCCAGGAACAAGGACGAGACTTGCACAGAACTCGGCTGRGCAAGCCCTGCCTGGAAGGTTTTCTTGATTTCTGACCCTTCTGCATCAGACCCTTCTTCCATTCCATTGYAGGAGCTAAATGCATCCAGCTGATGAAATTCCACACCCTATGGYCCAGGGATTGTTTCATTCTGATAAAGTCCAGCAGCTGTTGCAGGGCCAGGGGGACAAGAAGCTTTCAGAACTCTGGGGCTGCGCTACAAGTGATGTTTCACAAGTCACACTGGCCCAAAAGAAAGCTCAGCACAGCCAGCCAGGAAAAGAAAGAAGTAATTCTAGAAAGAAGCACTATTTGGAAATACAGACTAAAAAATGTTCAAAAGGGCTACTTTTATTCTTCTGACAGGTATAAACCTCCATAGAATAGAAAACTAGACTATATTGTAATACAGGGCTGGAAACTTTCTTGCCTTTATCATGACTCTTATTTTTGTAGGTTTATCTCCTGCATTCAGAAGATGGAGAATTCTTTAGTTAGGAAATGTATTGCCCTTACAATGCCAAGAAAAGCTAGGTAATGYTGAAGTTGATAGCTTCAAAAAATGAAAGCAACATAAAATGATCTCTAAATTAATAATCTTTAGGTCCTGGGATTTTTAAGGAAAGCTTCTAATTTTGGGACCCAGGTCATGATATGTGAATGTTTGGGGTTGATGGTAATGTAAGGAATAATAAAGCCTTTTGAGCATCTGCCTGTCAGCTCTCACATTTGAAAGATCAGTTCCTCTTGGAAGAATACTTGTTCCCTGCCAGTATTGATGTATTGATTAGACCRCTGTGTCTTTGGCAGCTTGTTGTTTCTTTTGGAAATCTGAAATATGTTTTAAAAATAAATACAAAATCTCCCCTTTCCCTGACCCCTGTAAAGACGGTCATCTGGACATAATCTCTAATCACAACTACAGGCTCTGAAACTGGGACATGCAATAGAAATGCCAACAAAATTTTAACTCTGCCATGATACAATAGTTATGTAAGTACAGTATATAATGCACTTAATATGCTAATCTCTTAATTTCAGGAAGAAAACTATCTCAGAAGCAGAACTCATGTATGGCATTGCAGCCTTTTTCTCATAAAAAAAAAAAAAAGAGAATCAGTTGCAGAGCATGTAAGGGTGAGCTGGTTCTTCTGGTTAGCCCTAACATTTCTGGGAGAATGAACAGCACTTCTTAATTTTCACTTCAACCACTAGCTGCTTTTTTTAATGGTATGTCTTGCCAGTTAGGCTTGAATCTGCCATGTTTTTGATGATTTATTTTTGTTTGACAATAATGTAAAATACAAACCATCTGATGCTAGGTTTTAGCTCCATTAGCTAGAAACCACAAACCTATGCCATGTCACTTTTTCTTTTTATAGTGCTGTTTCAAACTTACTGGCATAATTGGTCGATCTTTTTCTTTGTCTGGATTAAATGATGGTTTTGGCCAGAGTTTCAAACCAGGATGCCAAATTTTCTTACTCTTATGACTCCCATCTCCATGTTGCACAGGACTAACTGTATAATATTCAAATGGCTCATTTGTAAACACACAATTATGTACACAAAGAGTGCTTCTTAATGTTTCCCCAATTTGGCTCTGCTGTTGCACTAGTGATGGCTGCTGGCATGCAGACCAGCTAATTTGTGCCATGCCAGCACTCCGAAAGCTGAATTAAACTGAGCCTGGATAATGTACAAATACTGCAACCTAATGCTTTTTAAAAGTCAATCCTTGAATATCATACAAACAGATGGGTTTCTGTTAAATACGTGTATCTGTACAGTACCTCTCACATCAATATATGGATTTTAGTGAGGATCCAGTTAACAGACCTGCGTTGGCACATTGTTCCTGACCTTCTTCCATTATAGAATGGGGGTTCCCTAGACACAGCCCAAACAGCCCTGGATGGCCAAAGGGATCCCAGCAGCCCTTACCCTCTGCTGGTGGTGCTGGAGAGACAAGAGCAAGAGCAGCCTGGTGTGTGAGGGACCCATGTCCTGCCCAGGGAGCCAAAGAAAGGTGGAGCCGTGGAAAGATGCCTTTCTGGAGCCCGGGAGTCAGGGCAGCCTGGGGGACCCAGGGGTTATGCACAGCCTCTGCCTCTTTATTTTAAACTTGCCAGGTTTCTGAAGAGAGTTTTTGCTGGGGGAGGCTTTGGAGGTGGYTGTTGTCACCACATACCTGGGGGAAGGAAGGCCACTGCTGGTGCTGWGTGGAGAGCCTGGAAAACTGATTCAGTTTATGCAGGGCTGCAGATTTTGGCTAATTCACAAAGCAAAAAGTAAAATCAAAAGGAAATATCATTTCCTCAACTACAAAGTATTAATATCCTGTTCAATTTAATTTCTACCTTTTGTTAATGTGAACCCTTTGATATGTAGTGTCAGCTTGGCAAGGATTTTCCAACAGTATCAAAAGAGAATTTGCCCCTGATAAATTGTCACAGGAATTGCTGCAGCTCTCAATACCAGAGTTTCTCTCTCTCAAGGAGCAGCCATGGTGTTGGCTGCTGCAAGGAGAATAAATCCTCCCTGAGCAAARTACTGCCCCAAGTCCCCAGGAGTGTAATAATAATTTCTGAGACAAATTAATATAATCAGGGTGCTGCAATTGCCTCATTGTGTGGACATAGCTCAGGTGTGAGGCTGACCAGCAGGAGCACAGGGAGGGGTAAGAGCTGGGCTGGGCACTGGGGTTTTCAGGCTCTAAAACCCTCCTGCACCCACGTGTGCAGAGATAACTTGGCCTGGGATGAGGAGGCACAACTGCTGTGCAAGGACTCTGCTCGTGCCAAGCATAAATACTTTCCTTTGTGCTGGGAGATGAGGCAGCTCGGTGCTAGAGAGCCAGAATGCTCTGTACCAATCTCTCATGCTATTATTTCAAAGATAAATATTCTCCTTGTTCCACATGTATTGATTTTTCTGATTAAAGAAAAAGGGCATTTTCACAAATATGCTTCCTGCCTTTAAAATATCGTAGAACTCAAGTTAAATTGCCCAGCCCTTGTTTCATGATATATTATTGTTGCTGTGTGTTTGCTCCTGCTAAGATGAACCACAGATGGAATTTGCCTACTTTCAGTCTTACGTTAGTCATAAAACCACCGAAAAGATTTATTAAACTGAGACTTGAAAACAGAGTTGAATTCTCCTTTTTCTGTAGTTTTTAGATTCTGAGTTTTGGGTTGTTGCTGGTTTATTTGCAGGATGATAAAATCTGTGGAAATTGCCACCTTCTCAGGAATTACCCATCAAGACAAATATTAAAGCCAAGCATCTCAGTGCTTTTTAGCATTAATTTATTAAACACTTCTAAATTGTTTTCCCAATGTTGAAAAATTRGACAAAAATAGAAGAAATTTAGAATACGATGTTGATAATTCTTACCTAGTTCACAGATCCATTTGGCTTGGRTATGAGATATATCTTTCCATTCGAATCCTGGAGAACTAACTAAATCAATGTTCCATGAAATCCTTTTCCCCCCTACTTTATTAAGATATTGTCCCACAGTGACCCTTTTTCCTTACATGATTAAAATGCTTCCTTTGGAATTATCTCAGTTCCAGAGATGACCCATGGCTTCAAGTCACYAATTAAATGACTTCAGCAATACCTTATTTGCACTGAACAGCAGCTGAGATAAAATGTACCTTTATTYCTTACCAAGACGCACAGCTCGGGTATTCAGGGTTGTCTCAACAGCAGGACTGACTTCCCAGCCATTCACCCTCCACCCCTTTTTTGAAAGAAAAGAGRTTTAATTATCTGGGCTCTTTCAATGTCATGGCCAAAGCATTTTAGTATCTGTTATTGTTTCCCTGCGATGAGTCCACAGGATGTTGCAAAATATGAAGATGTGGTTTACAGCGCTCCAGTTCCATGCTGTATGTGAATAGTGTTATACAAGTCATGTGGCAGCTCAGACATGTGTTTTGA
Source organism: Malurus melanocephalus (assembly GCF_030028575.1). NCBI lineage: Eukaryota > Metazoa > Chordata > Aves > Passeriformes > Maluridae > Malurus > Malurus melanocephalus. The sequence continues at coordinate 2,430,130 of NW_026623272.1, read as the reverse complement.
GGTTTTTGGTGTGTCATTCAAGGCCCTTGGCCCKGTGTCCTTTGTATGGCTGGATGATGAATTTTATACTGGCAGAATATGCTGTTTGTGGAAAATAGATTTTTGTGTGGAGGAGCTGCCAACATATTTCCTTAGACTGACATCAAAGTACAACAAATGCTGTCAGGGAAGCCTTGTTCTAAAAGGCATGGGTTTGTGCATTAGTGTCTGTGTGAATCTGTGTGTGTATTCAGGGCTTTTCTCATATTTAATAATAATAAACTACCAGACGTGTATCTGTAACTCACGCTCTGTCTCTGCCCCATCTACAGCCATCACCTYAGGATCTTTTATCTCCAGCTAATGACAGTTGTGCCTCCAGCAGTCAACAGTCCCTGACAAAATCSTGGAGCTGGCCAAGAAGACACAAACCAGAACTCCTAGAAATATCTAATGTTCTTCTGACTATTGGCATTATCATCACAAAAATTGTTCATTTTAAATTCTGTTTGGCATCTCTGAGACCTTAAGATCATCTGACAGGATCAGGTTCAGTCTGAGTGTTCTCTTAATTCCAAAACCATCCAGCTTTCTGTCAGYTCTACATTTTAAAACTCAAAATAAATATGTAACCTCACTGATTCTCACTTGTCAAATGGCTGTGCAGGAGTTTGTTTAATTGCTTTGTGCAATTAGATKTTATGTACAAATACTGTAGATAAAAGAGAGTGACTTTGCATAAAAGGCACTCTGCAATGAAAAATGTCTTAACTACTTTGCTTCAATATTTTATCATTTGAAAATATAAATAGTAGGCTCCCTCTTTCAATAGTGACTTTGGAAAGCATAAAATCAATGCCGTCTCTGTTTCCRACTTTTATTAGCCTAAGAGTGGGAAAGTAAAACATTTAAAAATACGTACAACCTATTTTTGTCTTTGGGCTGTTGAGAAAGCTTTGTTTTGCTTTTGCCCAGAGACACAGGGAAACAGTGATGGATAGTCAGAGCGGGCTACCCATCTCTTTTATTCCCACTGTGCTCTATAATTTGTAATCTTTATTGTGTCTGAAGTTAAATGTGAGGCATTCCAGAGCCTTGATGCTGCATGCAGCGAGGTCCAGTCAGCAGCACTGGGCTGGGAGGCAAAAGTGCTGGTGCCAGAGGTCAGGGRCTGAACGGGGAGCTGGAGCCCAGAGATCAGTTCTCTGCGGTCTGGAGCTTGTGCAGGGCTCTGCTCCCAAAGAAATGGAGTATGAAACGCTGCCAAGGCAAACCAAAGCCTCTTGCTTTCCTTTTGCTTCACYGGTAAGAAGTGCTGCACAGGCAGCAATCAAACTCTTCTCCTTGAGACCATGCAGTCGTTCCACTGCACTGTTTTCCCAGCAGCCAGGTATTTATAATGATGCTTTTCCATATTTGAGATCTRGGGCTGAAAATTTAAGTGACTTGTTAGTGATGTTTCTCGGCTTTTGGATCCTGCATAAATAATATATTGATAATGGTTTGTTATTTTGCTTTGGTTGCCTTTCAAGCATTGTCAAGCTGTAGTTCCAAAGTACATTAAAAAGGAGAAGGATTATTTTGCAGTCAGGTATAGCTCTGTTAGAGAGAGGTAATAGGGAGAAACAAGCTTCAACAGATAGGCAGGCAGTTGTCTTGATCGTACATATGTTTTAACTTGTGAAAAGACAAAAATAGTCTTCATGCCAGAGATGTCTAAAATCTCACTGAGTTGTCATCTCTATAAACTATCAGTCAGGACCTTTGTCATTTTGTTACTGTCTTTCGTGCGGCTTTATTCGCCTCTCCCTGCACTTTATTGCAGGGAAAGTCAAAAAAGTCCTAGGTGTCTATTTTTTTTTATTTTATTTTATTTCCAYAGAGCCTTAATCTGTTTTACATCTGTATGTGACTGCAGAAAGGCAAGAAAGGGTGAAAATGGATCAATCCACAGTAAAGCAGCAGGAGAGCTACTTAGTACTGTTGAAATAACTCCTGTCCTATCCTGACAGATCTCAGTGCTACAACTTCAAAACCACTAGCAATTCTAGGGAGTGTTTTTTAAGTGAAGTACTAGTATTCCCTCTCGGTACATTTCTGAAACCATGCATATGTAGGTTTGCTAGAAATATTTAGGAGAAACAGCTGGACATTACAAGAAAGCTGTCTTTTATACTTAATCTTTTTTATATGACCCAGTTCATATTTATAGCATATTTTCCTTCAGCTTTCCTCCTCCTAGCCCCTGTCTCCTTAATCTTCTGTGTCTTACATTTGTGTCCAAACATGCTTTCAGATGAGAGGTCAGAGCAGATTGAGCACAGTTTTGTCAGGGCTCAGGGCCTGATTCTGCACTCCTGATTGATGTCAGGAGCATAATAATCAAAACTATCAGGAGACCCCCGCTGCTGGCTGGATGAAGAATCAGTCTGGCRTCACTGCTCTGGGAGAAACCCCCTGTTCTCCTGCCCTGCCATTTTATACTTCTTTCACAGAGATAAGCTATGAAGACTTGCGGCTGCCTCATTTGTATCCGCAAATGTGTTTGCAACCATCTTCAAATTACCACTTCTGCAGCATTCCTGAATGCCTGCTATGAATAGGCTCCTTCAGTATAAAGTTACAAGCACAACATGGTCCAACAGAACGTGGGTGAAATGCCATGTTACCTCTGAGTCACTTAAGTGGGCTCAGAGCAGATAAACAAATATCCCCAAAGTCATTGCTGGTATTGGATCATTGTCTGGCTGCTGCATGGAGAATATGGAGAGTCCTAGGAGGGCTTTTTTTTCCTTATTTGTATTTAAATCTGTGGGGCTGAACKGTTGATTCTAGACTTGGACTGAACTGAACCTTTCAGTAACTTGTATTTTAATCAAAATCAGAAAAATGTGTGTGTGTATCTTCCTGCAATAAGCCCAGAAGACTTTTCTTTGGGGTATTTCAAAATCATTGAACTCAATGGGTGATGTGGTGCCTTCTGACATTCTGAGACAATATTTATCTTCATTACAACAAAATTATGTCATCATTGCTGTGCTCTGAACATTATAAACTAATCAAGTAATAGTTTGCTACAGGAAAGCTGTCAGGAATATCAAGACTATAAGGAAAATAATGTTCACATTTTTATGTGTACCATGGAAACAAATCTCTTGTCTAACCCACCTTTGTAAGAATTCACTGTTTCTGTCAGTCCCTGAAGTTACGGTTTTCTTCTGAAGAGTGGGCTGCACAAAGTTGTTCAGTCAAGCCTAAGCACTTCAATTTTCATATTTGGTTCAGTATGAAAATTGCATCGCTATCTTTTTCTGATGACCATAGCCATGCATGTGTGACATGATGAGATAAAATTAATTGTCTGGTGCCAAAGCAGCCTTTTCAAATGGGGCTKACCTAACCCCATCAAGTCAAGGGAGCAGCATCTGCAGTTAGTTTGCCTTTCTCTAAGATGCAGAAAGTCTTGGGCTGTCTGAGGGGAAGGCACCCAGCCCAGCTGGCTGGGACTCACCAGTCACAAGCCTGCAGCTTAATTAGCAARTTTCTAGTCCAAAGCAGTCTGAAGAGCAGATCACTATGAAATGTTCTCTTTTGCTTCTCTGGGTTAGAAGATGAAAGTGTATTTTCCTGGAGAACGTGTTACATAGCCCAGTTTTTGACAATCCAACCTGACAATACTGAAAATGTGAATGTGGGGTTGGTACCCCAGCAGGATAATCAGGAGTGCAGAGATTGCTTCTGCTCCAGTGCTCAGCACCAAAGATGGGTCAGCAAGACCCAAGAGCAGCATAATATTTTAACAGCTTGGAGAAGGAGCCCTGCACATGAAGSTTCACCCGAGCACTGCTTCATCCTTCCAGTGCTTTCTCCTTTCAGCCACTATTGGCTGGTTGGGTTCTGTTTTAAGCCAGCTGCTCTTCATCCAGATTCCAGCCTCCCTCATGCACTCAGAGGTCTGGAAGACAGTGCTGGCTGTGCAGGATGAAAAGGATATGTCTTGGCATATTGCTGGGCTATTAGTCCGTGTCACTGCGGGGGGATCTCTGGAGAAGGAGAGGAACAAATGGACTGGACAGTTCTTAGCAAGTCAGAACAAACTGGAACTGATGAACCTTGGTCACAGAGCTTGTGTGCTTGCCTTCCCAACCTGCTGTTCCAAATCAAATAGATTTTTTCCCCCTTATTTTCTGGCATAAATAAATCATACAATTAGAAGAAAAATCAAGCTGCACATTAATTCCATGAGCCAACCAAGTGGAAAAATCTGACAGCAAAAACACATCAATTTGGTTTTCATTTTTAGGAGTAGCAGGACTTTCTCCTTACAATTCCAGCTAATCCACTGGCCTTCGTCTTTTCACCACAGAAAACCGGTGACGTATCTGTCCTCAGATGAGAAAAAATTTCCTCAGTTACCTTTGCCTGCTGATGTTGAACCACACCACAGCGGGCTTTGTGTGGCTGTGCAGAAATTTCCCAAGAGGATTTCTCTGCCACAAACCCATCCTGCAGATRTACAGCACACAGGAGTGGGATGGAGAYGTGTATTCCTGCTCTAAGAGGAAAAAGTCTGCATTATGGGTTGTGAATTCAAAYGTGAGATTTGGAAGGATTGGTGCTRGAAAAGTCTKTTCATTGATGTCTCTCATGCCWAGGACAARAGAAGGCCATCCTGGCCCCTTTGAAGCTCTGTCATGGGAATGCCTTCTGGAGCTCTCTGCTCGACACTTCTCCTCCTGGACTGGGTGGTGGCACAAGTGCCACATGTTAGCTCTGGGATAACATATAGCTCGTGTCTGAGACACTATTAGATTCAGAAAACAGAATCATTTCCCAAAGCCCAGAGGGAGCAGAAGGGGAAGCAAAAGGGAATGKTTCTTAAAAAGTCTTATGTTTCTCTTTGGAAGAAAATTACCATCATCTATCTTTCCTTTCTTGCAAGCTCCTGGAACCTACTAGAAGTGCCCTGCTGCTGGATTTTCAGAGTCCTATTTTGCTGAAGAATATCTCTCTGATGCAGGTGCCAGTGTCATTTATCAGAGGATGATGTCAACATTCCTGTGTCATACATGACAAATGACAGCAGAAAGGAGTGACCCTTGAATTCTCTTACTTTCACTAGGCTCTTTCCTTCCTCCAGTTAAATGACATTTTATTTCCTACAGTGTTTCAGTTTAGACTTCTTCTGCCTCTAGAGAATGTACGTTCAAATTGACTCGGAATGAGTGATTAGTAGCAGGCACTGAGCTCCAAATTCAGTATTAGTGTAATGCAGTTGCACGGCAATGGACATAAACTTTGCTTTCATGCTTTTGGGGYAAATTCTGCCTCGTCTTACACCTCAGAAAATGCCAGAGAGCTTTGCTGACGTTTCCCAGTGGCAGAGCTGGCTGGATKTGAGAGCATCTGCCTCATCCTCTGTTTCTAATGCTTTTAAGGAGATGAGAGATTTTGACTTGGTGAAAACTGCCATGTTCAGAAGACTTTGCTTTGCAAAACATTTACCTTTTCTAGAAYCAGTGGGCACCTGGCTCCACAAATCCATGCCTTGAGCGTGTTCTGTGTGTGAGCCTGGTTTGAAATGTCACACAGAAATTACTKGGGTCAGCATCCAGTGGCACACTCGTTAAGTGGAGCAAAGCAAAATAAAATCTTGGTAAGTAAACAGGCAGGACAGAGCACATATGATGCTTCTAATCCTCTTTTTCTGCTGCTTCTTTCTATTCTTCTTGCTGGAAGAAGGGATTTGGACTCTTCTCTCTTAAGCCATGCATGTACAAAAAGGACTTTATTTTTAACTCATGTTAAAATCCTTTCTTGGACTAGGCAGCAACAGTTTTAACATGTTAGCTGTGACAACCCAGAGGGGGCAGCTTAGGGTTTATCTTGACCAGTAAATGCCTCTTAGAGCTGCTACTGCTTTGACTAACGCTTGTTAAATATCAGTGTGGACAACATGTGTTTTTAAAACCACACACCTGTATCCTAACGACAGCAAGGCCTTGGGGGAGGAAGTGATTCACAGAAGTGCTGCTCCCTGCACTTTCCACCCACTCAGCATTGCTTTATAGTGTGTTTTCCTCTGTTCAAACATGCACAGGTCTGCCAGCCTTCTGATTTTTCTGGTACTGGTGTGTTAACCAGCAGCACGTCTTCCCTTTGGTCAGCACCCAAGGAAAGGGTTGGATTTTCAAAGAGCTCAGTGTTCAGCAGTGGCCAGGGCACAGTTTGACATGTGCTTAAATAGYATCCCAAAATAGAAACTTTCCCATCCTGCTGCTTCCTCCCACCGCACTGGTCCAAACACTAACACAGATAAACAAGGAATTATTTAGAGAAACTAATCCAGCTGAAGAGATCCATAAATAACTTGATTTTTCACTAGTACTGCCACTCAGTTGTTGTATTTCACACCTTCCATCTAAAATCAATAGAAACCACAAAGCTGCTTGTGGACTTTTGAGAAGTTTCTGGATCTTTTCTTGGAAGAGAACAGGTTTTTATTTTTTAAATTCAGTTATCTTATAGACGTTTCAAACAATCTCCCTGAAAGGACAGGCTTGTTCCAAGATCAGASGGAGATAGGATAGTGACAGCAGAAATTTAGATGAACCCCATTCATCATATGCTGGATTTAAAATCTGTGCACAAGTTTGCATTATGAAAAAAAAGAAAAAAAAACTATAGTGATTTAAAGATCATATAGAATGATATTTACATGGTGTCTTATTCTGAAAAAAACTGGTGGAACAAACYAAGCAGAGCATAGTTCCTGGGACAACCTGGGAGTGGAGCAGCGCTTGCTGGCAGTACTGGTGAGAGCAGAGGGGATCACTCACTCATGGATGCAGAACTGACTCACACGTTTTCATACATTTGCATTTTCAAAGGTTTCTTCAGAAGGAATAAGTTTAGCACCACACCTTCTCTTTCTTTCTAATATGAGAGCTGAACTTTTTTTTTTTTCTGTACACTTCTAGAGTTTCCCCAAAGCAGGGGTCCGTTAGCTCCAGGCTCCAGCAGTCCCAAGGGCTGTGATCTTATCTTAGGCTGCCAAAGATCATTATACACATCRCTGTCATGTTGCTATGTTGTTGGTGGAGCTTTTTTTTTTCCTCCTGTTTCATTTTATTTGTTTTTTACAGAGGTAAAAAAAAAAGGCAGTAGGGTTTTTCTAGCCCTTAGACATGTAACCCAAGACAAAAGGCCTCAATTTCTCTCACTCTTCCCTTCCAACTCTGCCAGCTGAAGTACTGTTTTCCTCAGGATGAATTGCTGATATTCCTACTTACACAAACTAAGGCCAGCAACTGAGTCTTCCAGTCTGTAACTGTCTTAACTCAGACAGCACCAACATTAATATTCCTAAGGTAAAGCTTTCATTTTGGTTTCTATTCCATAGTCTAATATATATTTCTCATTCTCTAGTTACTGAAATGTTTCTGATGTGCCCAGCAGGTAACTTTGAGGAGTCACAGTAGGTCAAGCTTACTTTAAAAAAAGGAGGAAGRGTAAAAGTTGGAAGGGATGGAAACTATGAGTTGCTTATATCTTGCAGTCTTGTCTTTATTCAGTATTTCTGAGCTGTTTTTTTAGGCCCACATTAGTGAAGCCTGTTTATCAAAACTGCTACTWATTTTCTTTGCTATTTTATGTGGCTCCAAAATGATGCAGATCTTTTATACTTAATCTGTCCTAGTGATTTAAGGTATATACCCTTTATCTAAATTCCTTTCAGTAGCTTTCACCGCTCTGCTGAAAATCCCAGAACGCCAAAACTCCTGTGCTGAAGGAGTGGAGACAGAGGTGATGGTGAGGATTTGGCCAATCCTCCTCCAATTGACAGGCTGTATACCGAAATTTCCCAGCACCTGAGAGGCACCAGGCACCTTGGAGGTAGAGGCAGAGCCCTGCAGGTGTGAGGTGGGGGATTTCAGTTTCACCCTGGGGTTGGAATGGGCACAAGACCACAGCCCAGTGCAGCCCTGGAATATCATTTTTAGCAGTCCTTGGTGCCTTACAGCACAAGATCTGCATCACCCCGAGGTTTCCAGCAGCACAGTGCCAGGCACGGTGTGTTTTATCCCAAGAGCTGTGTGCAATGTCCCATCAGTGACACTCAGGGCTCTCGGGCTGGCATTTCCCGTGCAGGGTGGTGTTTCTCAGCTGGTTCCTTTATTGTGCTCCTCTGCTGAGGCTGTGCCTGAGCACGTCTGCCAACATCAGTGTGTAGTGTAGGAGGGACTCAGCCAAGTCAGCTCTTTGAGGCACTGGGAGTGGGGCTCACAGGAGCCAGCACCCGAAGGAGAATTTAGGAGGTGCTGGAGAGAGCCCTGCTGGAGTTGTGCCCTTCTTGARTGACTGTGTCAGTCTCTAATGGAGATCTTAAGCCAGAGCAGGATATAAGTCTACTAAGCTTGAGGCCCAAAGCAGCAGAGCAGGGTCAATCCTCCATGACAAACAGCCTCAAGAGGAAGCAGAAACATATCCAGTCTTGGATAAGACACAYTGATCATCTGAGAGCTTTTCTTTGGTGGGTGAGGAGTGAATTTGAGCCCCTCCAGCCAAGCAGATGCCACATCTTGAGACTGCCCTAATTAGCAGCTATGTCTGATTACAGTATGAGCACATTTTGTTCTTTGTCTTCTGAACAGTGCTGGGGAAAGGAGGGAAAAACAAAGAATGAGTCGTCTTYATTTGGCCTGGGTTTTGATAAATTTGCTTTGGCTCTTCAGTCTGAGTTTGGRGTCTTCATCTGATGCTCACAATGTGGAAAACTAACTCTATTATTTAATGTAAATTAGACTTCCAGCAGTGAGCAGAAAAGACTACAGAGGTCTGTTTTCTCACCAGTAGCCCCACTAAGGCATGACTGCTTCTCTAACCCCTAACTTAGRGCTAAAATCCATCATGATGTGTTGTAAATGTGGTTGTGCTGATGCTGGGGTATCTCCTGGGATGGAACAAGGGCTGGGAATGTCAGTAGCATCTGCCCTTCACTACTGTTTTTATTATTTTCAAAAGTTCCTAGAGGCTTCATCTGAGATCAGGGCCTCAACATGTCAGACAAAAAGGTAACTAGAGGTTGGCTCCTCGTATGAAGAACTTGTTCTCTAAAGAAGCAAGACAGGCAAAAGTAAGAAGAGAAACAGAACAGTGGAATGATTTATCCGGGGTCAYGGGGCGGGTCAGTGGCAGAGCTAAGATCAGAGTCTGTGTCTCCTGSTTTCTGCCAAGACATCACGTAGAACATGTCCACACAAAGGAATGTTTTAGACAGACATGTGGAAATTGCAGGAGTTCACTAGTATTGGAAATATTTCCATTTAGAACAGGAGTGTTAAAGATTAACCTCCTTTTCTGCTGTCATTCAATTCCTGCCTCAGTATCTTTGGAAACCTTGTACAATCCACCAGCTCTTCATGCTGGCGCTTTCCTCTGCTTGTTATTGATACCAGGGGCTTCCACARGGTAGCACCTCTCATGACAGCAACCTTTTATTTACCCACATCTTCAGGGAGATGACAGACAGTGGGAGGAAGTCAGATACCTTTAAAATATACTTAGTTTTAACAGCACTGAGMCACTTAGCTTGTCAGCAATCCAATTATTAATCAGATTAATGGACTTTAATAAATCCACTGCATCCTTAGGACAATTGCCTAGTTGATATTTCATGTATGCAGAGTAGGGTTTCTCCTGAGCTATGAGAATTTCCATACAAAAATCAAAACTGAGAAGTCATCCTTAGCTTACTCTGCTACCACACCTTGCATGCAAGAATGCTGATCATTGCCTGTGTAGGAGCATCATTTAATTATATTTTCTCACTTCTTGAGCTTAATGCTATTGAAGGAAATCCACCAGCATTTAATTAAAGACTAAATACAGTCAGTCTTTCTATCTGGTTTGGTACCCACTTAGAAATGCATTTGATACCTAGACAGTCAAAAAGGATACTGGAGGTAACAGCATTAGAGATGGTTTTGTAAGAGAATGGGAATCTAATTTGTATCTGGAAATTAAATTTATATTTGAGATTTCAAAAAACCATTTAAGAGATATTGAACCCCCACCTGGGTTAGAAAGTAAAGGAAATAAGTCATCCAGTTAGGTCTTTAGCTTTCTAAGGGAAAGATTTTTTTCAAAATAATTTTTTAAGTTTTAGATTTAGATTTTAGGTTTTAGTCCAGGGTGCTTCCAGACCCTAAAATATATTTCAATGAAACAAAAACAACTCATGCTGCAGCATTTTCCTGCTGGCCTCCTACAACTTGACATTTCTGGTTTCTATGTATAGAATTTATTTCTAATTTTACAATATAAACTAAATTTTATAAAATTTAAATTTTCAAAGGGAAGCTGAGRAAAAAAATAACATGAGTTCTGACTCCTAAAAAGAAAGCAGGTCCAATGTAAATCATATGAAAGCAAGTAAAGAATTAATTCATTTCAGTTAATTTTAGATCAGGTCTAGAGATCAGTGTGTTCAGAATAGAACACCACAGAAGTCACTAATGTCAATGTCATGATGGCATTTTCCCCTCGAGTGGGGATCATGAACAAACGAAATTAACAGAGGCTTTAATATTGATTTAAGAAGGTGCAGGCAGGGGCTCTAAGCACTGCTTAATGTTAAGCACAGGCATACGTGCTCTTCAGAAGATTTTTTTTTTTTTTTGCATCAGACACTGCAAGTCAAAGGGAAAAGCGTATTTGTATCTGTGTGGGAATGAACTTTTTCAATTATAAAAAAAAAAAAAGAGCAGTGAAATGCCTGGTTAGTGAGAGACCGCTGAAGGGAAGCAAACAATAGAGATTATATTTGTAACCTCTTTAGAGGTTAAATTAAACTTAATTATAACCTGTTTTTAACTTCAGCATTGTACTACTGAAAGCTACCCTGAAATGCACTTTAAAGCATTTGTCTTGTTGTGTAATTCATACGGTTGGGTTTGTTACCTGGAGTGTGGGCTTGCTTTCCTGCTCGGGGAAGGCTCATGGGGGCTTTTAGAGCAGAAATAATAAATAACTGACTTCTCTTAAGGAGCCATTAAACTTTCTCCATGTTACATGAAGTAAACAGGTACTGTACCCAGAAATGCAAAGTCTCTCAAGTTTGTATGTGTGTGTGTGTGTGTGTGTTTAATTATGGTCTATATTTCCTCTGGCATGATTTATTAGTTTCCTTTGTAGTTTTGTCACAGAGTTTACTTGCCATTTCAATCTGAAGTTGCCATTGCATTTCATTTTTTTTTTCCCCCTTCTTCTGGCAAGAAGTAAATCTGTACTATTTGCTGATTTGTTTATTACTGTCTGGAATCTTAACCCTGCTCAAAGTCAGAGATTTTTAGGATGTCAGATCATCTTAAAGCTCCTTTACCGCAGCTGCATGGCTGACGTTACATGTGCGCAGAGAAATTCATTCCAGCYACTACAAATGAGTCCTTTAGTAATACCCAGCAGTCATAAAGCGTGTGACATAATGAACCCTCCTAAATTACAGCCTACACTAATTAGATGGGTTATTGCTACATTCCAAGCCCTGGAACAATTTGCTTAAAGCAGTAGTTACCTGTAGTGCAAGGACAGGGAGCTGATGGCAGCAGCGCTTTCCCCGCACACGGACAGTCCGTGTTTCTGTGTCCTTCCTGCTGCATCTCCAGTGAGATAAACCACCAGCAGGGAGGGTGTTTAGAACACCTAAAAAGTACACTTGTYCCTTGAAAAAGGACAGTGACCATGTGGAATGAAATATTTTGGAGGTTTTGCTGCTTTTAGTGCTATTTACAAGCTTATCCTTTTGTCTGTTAGTTCCTTGTTCTTATTTCCTTTTATCTTTTCATTATGTCTCTGATTCCTTTTTAGGAGCGCAGAGATTTTTTTAGTAGTAGTATTTCTTTATTTTAATTCACATAAGGGTAGATATTTGCTCTCGCTCCCTAGTCTTTGTACTCTCTCCTGCTCTTGCAGAAAAAAAATAAGAAAATAACCAAGCTGGGACAATGTTTCAGACCAAAAAGCACATTAATCTTTCTGGAGAAAAGCTGTTCTGGACTCTGTGCCTAAGCAAACTRCTGTCAGTAATCTTGCTGAGGATAGATGTCAACTGTTTATTTATTTAGATGTGGGTTGTTTAACTTCCTTTCTCTCTGTGGTGATTGCTACAAATCTATAAACAGTACAAACTGTTTTGTTAATTGGTTGATACTGCTGAATTTGAAAGGGAAGCAGAGAGATGTAAATGTTTTTTCACAAATAGATTGTACCAAGAAAAAAATATTAAAAAAAAAAACCAACACAGGGCAAATTATGAAAAATGCTACATGCATGTTTTGAAATACAGCTAAAACGCCAGAAAAGTGTGGCCACATGTGTTAAACTCAGTTTGATCCTTTGCTTGTTTTTACTGGATATTTTTTAAATATCAAATCCTGTGTTCTGTGCTGAAACTGTTTGATTTTGACTTCTTGCTGTAGGTGCAGAGGACCAACATCCAGCAGAACCAGCGTGGTTTCAGCTCTCRGATAAGGGGCATTCAGAATATTCAGAATCCTGGTCCATGGAGCTGCTGCTCCAGAGGCACTGCCGGGGACACTGCAACACCCTCCCAAAATCAGCTGGGCTGGGAATTGCCTTGTCACRTTCTGAGGCACCTCTGCCTTCCCCGGAGCCCTGATCCTGACTCGTGCTACTCTGCCAGGTACCTGGGGCTCACACCAGCTACACTGGGGCAGAAAAATCAGCCASAAATATCTGATGGTGGAGGGGCTCAACTGCTCACCATGTGCTCCATGGGGAACAGACCCTGACAGAAATCCTCCATCACTGTCATGGTTGTGATCGCTGTCGTTCAAAATTTCAGTATTCTTCAGAAATGGTCCCACTTTCTGGAAACAGCCAAACAGGCTGGATTCTTAGTTTGGGCTCTTTTGCTCATGTGTACTCTGTGTAATGAACGGGCTGTAATTCAAATTATATATCACCTTATCCTGGCACAGGAGCCCCATGAGCTCGGCTGAGATCTGTTTGCATCTGCTCAGCAAAACTGCTCAGACTCTGCTGGCTGCTCCCCCAAAGCCTGGACCACAAAGTTCTCTGCAATTCCCCTCCTCACTCACCCTTCTCCCAGCTGCAGACTTCTGTGGCGGCCTTCTTCCCTTCAGCTGGGAGTATAAGGTGCTCATTTTGCTTTGTGAATGTATTTTGCACAGAAGGTGCATCTTTTTCTCCCCTCTCTTGTCATGAGACCCCTTTCACTCACCTTGAGCCATTTCTTTTCTTTTTTTTTTTTAATTTTTTAATTTTTTTTTTTTATTTTTAAAGTTAATGACACTTCCTTGTCACTCGTTGCTCAGCACGATGAGTGCACCTGCAGAGGAAGGCGTAGCAGGCACATAAAGAATTTTTTTTTTTAAACTTTATTTACCTCCTGAAACTCCTGCTATTTTTTGCAAACCATTCCAAGGCCAACCTCTAAACATTTTRTTGAACAGAAAATTCCTTGCTTTTAAACATTTAGCTACAGGGAGGTGTGTTCTTGTTGCCAAAAGAGGTCAGGAATCCCCCCGGACAGTCTAAACACGATTTTATGATTTTGTTCAAAATTTAGTCTACAAGCAACTGTGGCTTCACTTTTGTCTTTTTCATTTGTAGGGAAAAAGAACCTCTACTTGTTCCTATTTGACACAGGAATTGTTTTGCTGGGCAAAYACTGCTGTTCTGTCCAGGCAGCCAGAGCAAAGCCATTGCACAGGTTTGTTTCATTTGTCCAATAGCTGTTGTAAAATCCCTAGCAAAGAACCTGCAATATTTAATGAGCCTGACAGACAGGGAAAGGTCAAAACCAAGCAGGAGACCTGTTCTGACTCATTCCTCCTGGACTTATAACTTGTTTCTTAGACCAAACAGTACTTTCATTAAACGTAATAAAAATGGGGGGGAAAAAAAAGAATTAAGAGATGACAGGCTGAAACTGTCTACTTTCYTTTCAGTGTCAGAAGACATAAATAGTTTAAGTCTGCAGTGGTTTCTGATTGAATATCCTTTTGAAGTAATGATAGCTATAATTTAAAGCAACAGTTACCATATTTTCTTCTCTTTGCGACGTTCTTTGATGCCCTAAGTATAAATCTGCTTAAAATAGCTACAGCCATGCCTGGGTATACTACCAGGATTTCGGAGGTTCTGCCTCTAATTGCCATCATATGTACCTAATATCACAAACATAACTGCCTAATGATGATGTTGCTGCAAATACTTTCTTGACATAAGAAGAAAGGTGAATTCAGAAGAGCATATTATGTTTAAATTGTTTGCTAAGACTAAAACTTTTACAAAAAAATTAGTTTTAATTAGCATAAATACTGTTCCAGAGCTGCTTGGCCCCAGATATATTCAGCTATTATGGGGTATTATATTAGATCTAATACAGCATCAGAAAATTGCTGACTTTCAGGGGCAATTACAAAAATATTTTGGTATAAAATAATAATTCCAAACTTTGTTGTTGCCTGACACAAGTATGTACATGCTCAATCAAGTAGATTTGTGTTTCCCAAAAGAYTAGATGCAACTTTAAAAAACATATGCAATTTGGGGATAAATGGAGGTTCATCGGCATCTTTCTTTATCTGTTAATTTAGTTAAATCTTTCTCTATCTCCTATTCTGTTAAACAATTCCTAGTTTCCATTCTGTACTTTTGCAGTTAGAAGAAAAGCTGAGCCTCTGAATGTATTTACTTTGAGAGCATCTCAGTATTATTCTGGTGCATTATGTAAAATAATGGACAAACACAATGCATTAAAAATTAAATATTTTAATTAACTTATTCAGTATTTTCTGGTTTAGTAATAAGCCTTTAATTATTTGAATGAATTGCCATGTTTAGTTTTTGGCATCAGGGAATTGAAATTATTTAAATA
>NW_026623272.1:2397767-2415170 GCF_030028575.1 Malurus melanocephalus | reverse complement strand
AAAAAAAGCAAACTACAGAGGCACCTCTTTGGGGACCAAGCAAGGATTACCAGCTCAGAGGGTATTTGCGTGGTTGGGAAGGAAGCTGGACAGATGGCAAAAGGGAACAGGACAGATGAGATAAATTATGATGACATTGTAAGGCCCAACAAGATGGGTGTCACAGCCAACTGCAGTTTTTGCAGTTTATTACTGAATTTACTTTCTCTGGTTCTGTGCTGTTCGTTCCAGTCAAGACCACCAAACCCTGCTTGCCTCACTTGCTAGGACTTTCTGTGCATTTTTATCACCTGCTGCTGTCTCCTAATTACATGGAGTTCAGATCTGTGATAGCTCTGCTGACTCCCACAGTAAATGTATAACTTTATAAACAAGGTAGGCTGCAAGCACAGGCGATCTTGCTGCAGCAGCAGGAAACTTCTTGGCAAGGCCCAGTTCCTTTGACTTCCTTGATAACTAAAATACAACACAATTTGCAGTGGTGTCACTGTAATTCTCACAAGTGCTCCAGATCTCCAGTGCCTCTCAGCCTCATTTGTAACAGAGCAACAGCAGAATAACAGTCCAGGTTGATTTGGTAGTGTAATGAGAAATTGTCATGCACGGCACTGGAGGAGTTGGGCTTGTACTTCTGGAGTATAAAATTACTGATAAGCCATTCTCCCTTTTCCCAGCTCTCAGATGGAACTGAGATAGGGAGGGATGAGGTTTCAGCTTTGTGGCTSTGTTCCTGGACTCTGGCCTTTCACAGTATGCAAACTCATGATCTTGCCACTCAGGGAGTTGATTTCTTCAGAAATTCTTCAGAGATTCAAAGTGCAGATAGGACGGTGCACCAAGCCCTGCGCCTGAGCTGATTGCAGACACATTCAGATCASTGGATGGGAAAGTTTCCAATGTCTTTGTTTGCTTCCAAAAGGCATTTTCGTCAATCCGGTGCGATGAGTCAAGAACTGCTTTTAGTGTTTGGACAAGAAATCCTTCATCCAGCTCTTAAACTCCATTTGAAGAGGCTCAATCATCATTCCTGCCCAACAGCAAGGCAAGGTAAGCATCAGCTTGGAGATTACAGGCATCAATGGGCAGGTTTTGGTGTCTCTGGCACCTTCTGGATCTGTCTTGAGAAGGCAATGGAGAGAGCTGTGATAGCCAAGACCTCGTGTTAAAGACAATCTGGCAATCCAAGTGTGATCTGAGTTCACTGATGCCCCTGCCCCTCTGGGAGGTGAAAGGGTTCCCGAGCCAGGGAGTGCCCTCCACGGTACCAATAAATAATTTAGGATGCCCATCTGTGAAGGAGAGAATTGAGTAGGACTTCAAGAAACAACAAGGTGTGAGATGCAGACTCTTATGTTAATGGGAAAGCATGAGAAAACAGGGGAGTCAAGAAGACCATTTTATTAATCTCTTGTATATATTACACCTTACAGTACACATGTCTAGTATCTGAGAATGAGATTCTGAAATGGCAAAATTACAGTGATAAATTTACAATTCAGCAGTACCAGTCCAAATCCCATACAGAATGTCCTAAAGGAGTTAGGACCAGTTACATGATTGCAGTAAAATTGAACCTTTTGATGCCAAAAACTGTGGAGGACATGAAACTTCTGGGAATCACTGATGACCCTGTGTACCCTCTCCCTCCAAACAGGGAGATATTTTAATTCTTCTTCGAATAAGTAGATAGACTGAGAAAATTATRTTTTTGGGGAGGCAGTTGCTGTGTCTGTGCAGGTGCAGTGCTCTGTACTGTGTTTGCTGCTGTGGCCATTCCCTGAAGTTACATACTGCAGCTGYTGTGCTGGCAGAAATTTGTTTATCTCTTTATGGTCACAACTGGAAACAAATGTTCCCAAAGTCTACATGCTAAAGGAAACACTTGTGATTTTCGTGGTTAAAAATTCTGGGCAATAATAGAGAGAAGTAGAGAGGAAAGCACTGTGAGAGTGTAGCAGAAGTCTGGGCTAACTGCTAATCCATGCCCAGGAGCCCCTGGTCCTGTAAGACACAGCCCTGCCCTTTTTAGTTCAGGAAACGTGTTTCTCAGCTGTTATTGCAGAGGCTGGATGSTGATTTTGTTGAAGGCAATGGGAAGAGTATCTTCAATGGATCAGAATCCGGCCTCRTTTCTGCTCCAGGCTAAATGGGAAATTATCCTTTATATTTTATTTTTCATATTCCTGAAAGTACTCAAACTAGCATTGTATGGGTTTCCTCCTTATTTCCTTTTGTTCCTATTCAAACATCTGTCTGAAGCAGTGCATTACATACTAATTTGGTCGGAGCATTCTTTTTTTCTTTTTTTTTTTTTTTTTTTTGCATGGTTGGGTGTGATTACATTCTTACACTTCATTTTCATTAATTTGCTTCATTTACTTGCTTTTGATCTTTTACAGTGCCGGTGTGTGTGAGAGTGAACGTGTGTGTGTGTGCATGCAGACAGGGAAAGTTTCCGCGTTTATTGCCTTGGGATGCAAGCACTCTCTCGGTAGAGCTGGCAGCAGGGCCTGGACTCTCCTCCTCGCCTGCCACGAGCCAGCAGCACCCACAGGGTGCCCCCAGGGTGCTCTGGTCCTGCTGGTGACCCACCTGCCTTTTCCTGTGCTGCAGGGACCCCAAAGCCATCCCTGAGCGGTGCTGCTGTGTCCCCTCTGCCACACTGGGGGCTCTGGGGAGAGGCGCTGGCTGCCTTTCCACGCTGGCACTTGTTCCGTGTTTCTCTGCAGCTCAAACATTTCCTGCAATGCTCTCTCAGTAGCCTTCAGCCTGCAGGAAGGACTGTAAATGTATGTATTACAAATTGGAATAAATACACGCATTTCAGGACCTTTGCTTTGCTGGCAGCACCCAGCACTGATCTGCGGTTCCTGCAGGAGAGGAAGGCTCAGCYCTCCAGGAGCAGCTCTGAGCACTGTCCAGGACACAGGGACTGCCAGCCCTGTGAGACATTCAGCTCAGAAATGCCCTGCCTGTCTTCTGCAGAGGGACACACCTCTTTGCTCCTCTTGCTTTGGCTTGTCCCCACTGCTGACAGCATCAGCACGGTGCTGGGGCTGTGGCACAGGATGCCTTTCACCCCTCCTTTCTTTCCCTGTTCCCCCATCTCAGGGTGTGCTGATACACGTGTTTTGCCTGGGTCGTTTCCTGTACAGTTGGAGGGTGAAGCTCTCCATCACATGTCATCCTTGTCTATAATTACTGTTCTGTCATTGTCCTGGAGAGGAGCTGCTTCTGTCACCCCATCATCAGCTTTCTTCTCATCTTTTTGAAGCTTCACTTTCTCTCCTAGGTACCCAGGAACAGATTGATGATAGACTCTGTGATGTTTTTTGATCTTTCCCCTCATACCCTTGGATCTTACTCACCAATCTTCCTTGCCTTTCTGTCATTGCTAATAAATTTTCATTCCGTTAATGTTATCTGTATGTTAATAYCCCTACAGGAAAAGATTCCAAAGTAGGAAATACTAATTCAGAGACAAGAGACATTACCTTGGTTTGGCCAGTGTGCATATTTTCAGCAGAGGCAGTCCACGAAAGTCTTCTTGGTATGCATCCTCCCAGAAAAGCCACAGTTAATGGGCAGTTACATGGATTGACAAAGGAAATGTTGTTCTTAATTAGTAAAACCTTGTGTTTCTAAAATTTTTATTGTCCTGTGCTCCAGACACATTCATACATTTTTTGCTCTATCAAGCTSTGGTCAATAAGGTCTGGCCCTGACATTGCTCTTGTTTCTCAGGCAATGTTTCATAATAGTCCCTGTTATTCCTTTTTCTTGACATATTCTATATAAATATTATAAGAATATGTTTGATTTGTACCATCTCATCTAGAGCCTTTTAAAATTCCTTCTTAAACTAAAAGCATACCAATGCTTGAAGAAAAATAAGCACAGTACCCTTATCACTCTGGTACTGTTTTCTTCTGAAATATCTCCCATTTGGAAGTCTTTACTGTAATAACTGGGAYATGAGCACAAAGGCTGGAATTTTCCCAAATAAGAAAGCTTTAAGCCATAATTTCTTAGTACAAAAGCTTCTTTTTTGTTAAATTGTATATAAGTGTTTTCAGCAGGACCTCCTATGCACAACTATGTGGTGAGCTCTCCCTTTCACAGTATCAGCTGAAAAGTATATTTCTGTACCATTTGTATCAATGACACTGCTACAAACARACCTTGCTTTACTTAGAGGGTGAGCCAGAGGTACATAGTCAGGGAAACATGCACAAAATATTTGGCTGCTTTTTAGTTTCGGGATCWTTGCCCTCTGATCTCACTCACCTCTTCTAATGCTGTGCAGGAACACAAATCCTGGRTTACAGTCTGGGCAAAACCACAGGTTGGATGTGAATAAATCAATAGATTCCCCTCACACATGAGAACATACAGATTCTTTCAATCCAYGATCCTGCTGACTGCAGACTCAGAGTATTTCCTTTCTTTTCCCCCTTTCTGCACATTTACACTCATATTAAGAAGAGTGAATCCATCTTGTTCTTCAAAAGAAAAAGCTGCTCCTATAATGTGTCACTAAATGCTACAGCTGATATTTTTCAGAGGAAATTTCAGTGGGATTTGGATGCCTAACTGCTCTAAATTCCTTTGGAAATCCCAGTCTAACAGTCTTACATGCTGGTGTAAAAACTGCTTTCTCTAAAGAAATATTCCTTTTCATTTTGCATCTCACTCCTAGGCCAGCTGGGACACAGCATCTCAAGGAAAAAGAAATGGCATTTCCAGCCTCCCCTGCTCACAAAAGGAYATTTTCATCCCCCCAGAAGCACTGGTGCCTGCTGGGTCTGAGAGAAGGAACCTGATGATCACGCCACTGCTGGGGTCAGTAGTATGTTACACTGCTACGTTTTCTTTTAAACTCAAAAAACTGTTTTTCCTTCCCATTGGCAGTAATCCCAAAACACTGATGAGACTGAAAATACTAAGCACTTTATGGCTCCAGCCTATATCAGTTAGGTGGGTTTTTCTGTGAGTTTCCCATGAAATTTTTGTAAAGGGTGTGTAAGAAATGCCTGATCCAATGAAGAAAAGAGCAACTGATACATTTGTTTTTCAGYATATACACAGAGTTTAATTTAGCATAGAGAAGCAACTAAGAATCAAGTATTGTTATGGTAAAACACATCCTTTTATCTGGAGTTATATGTGATCCCATAATAAATCCAAATGTGCATGATTGTTTTTTCAGAAAGTGAAAATTTAAATTAACTGTGGCTAGTTTTGAGTTCCACTCTCTGYCATTATCTCAGTAAATTTGAGTTTGTGTAACATGAGCATAGAGAAGGAAAACCTGCATGAAATCTTCCAATTGTGAATGCCTTTTCCTTGCAAGAATTTGCAGTGAATCTCTGGAAACTTGCTAAGTCCCCAGGGGGATAAGAATTCACAGATCTAACTAACCCTGAGGGTCATGTTATCACACAGATTAACTATTCTCAACCAATTTCTGAAATGCATTAGGCAGTTAAGGCTTTCTATCAACATTAGTAATGTGTACTTTCTTTTTCTACCTATTTGTCCTTAAATATATTTATTAGGTGCCTGACACTCAGGGGCCCTCCTTGCTCTTATTAATCAGCTTCTCACATGTCCCTGAAGAAGCATCTCTATTTCACATGCTGAGCTTCTAATTCTTCTAATTATTCCTTTAAAAGAGTCAGTACACAGAACCACAAGTATTAATACACAGTGCTACTCCACACCATTGTATTTGGAAAAACAATGCAATTTTTTCAACCCAGACAAAGTTTTATRTTTTCTTGAATAAAACAAGGGGTGTAACATTTCCCAGAAGTTGTGTTGTAGACTTGATAAATAAAGCCAGGGTTCTGTAGGAAGTCACTAAGAGTCTAATTCATCAGAATGAGGAATTTTATAATATCTGTGTCTCAGATAAGGCCTCTCCTGCTTAAACTGATGTACACCATGGACAAGGGTTGCATATGAAGGTGGCCAGCAYACTTGGGGTCAATCCCATTATCTGCATGTTTTCATGAGGGTAAAGCCTCAATAAAAGGACTGCCCATGAGCAGAAGGCTGGAGGAGGCTTCCTCAGTCATTGAGTCCCATCTCCTGCTCAGAGGGAACCRGATCATGAAATGCCCAAATTATCTGTCAAACTCATCTGACGAAAGCAAATRAGGACTTGCTTTGGGGTTGTGCTGAGTTTTTGTGGTTGGATGGTTTGGGGGATTGTTCTGTCACAAAGCCCCCCTATTCTGATTGTTTAGGACTTTCTTTTAGTTCCCAGGTATTCCTGGTTCACTTACATCCACTTCTTCTTGTGCTGACACTGTCCCAAAATTTCTAGCCTGTAAACTGAAATACCAGCTGCAGGACAAACTGAACTTGGTCTGTAGTGAGGAGCAGGTTGAAATGCCTCAGAGTACAAAGAGCTTGAAGGTGCCTGTGAGGATGGTCCAGGTGACCCTCACCCTTACATTGAGGAAACATCTCTGAAGGAAAGTGTTATTTTCTTCCCAAGSAGCTAGGGCATAAATATTTTTCTATTTCAGAAAGCTTCTGCAAAACGATAGTCTGCTCTTACACCAAACCATTTAATAAGTTTAATTAAATGGAAGCTTATGATAATTAAACCAAAAGCCTAAGGGCCCTGTTCTGTGAGGACTTACTCCTTGCATAAGACCAATTTCCATATAATTTAGACAACAAAATAGCGGAACAGTACTCTCCCATCTAATTTATATGAAATTGGTAATCTCCAAACCTGATTTATATTACACTGTAAACATACTTCTTGTATCTTAGCACAAGTGCACTACCTCCAGTAAGAGTATTGAAGCAGAAGAGAAATAAAAGGGAACACCCCTTAAAAAAAACCAAACCAAACAAAAAATAACCAAGAAACCCTGAATGTGCAAATTAAACCATAATCTGATAAACTCTGCATGAGGATCAAATATCCTTAAACAAATTCTCTAACATAGCGGGTACTTATAGGTTCTTCTTTCATAACAAATTTACATATTTACTACTTCTGGGTGTTTTCTTGAACTAGTGTTTGTGATCAATGCTAGAAAAAACCCACGCTCATTATTTTGGAATTCCTTCCGTCTCCCTGAGTGTCCCAAAGGAACGGTGCCGTGCATTATCTCCTCTGCCACCTGTATTTTTATTGCACTTCAAAACAAAGCTCCAGCACTACAAAGAATCCGTGGGGCCTGATTCTTCACTGCCTTACTCCAACTTTGCACAAGCCCACTGCACACAAAGCCATTCCTCTTGCTTACAACAGAAATGGTGAGGAAGTCCCCAGCCCATCCAGCGTGACAGGATGGCAGCTTTTTGTCCTCTCCCCATCCCCTCCTGCAGACACAGTGTGAGAAACACAAGCAACACATGTGGAGGGGGAATGGTGACCCTTCCCTTCTCTGCTCCCCCATGCAGCACAGCTGATAACTGAGACTGGCATTTGTTGATTTTACTGCTCAAGCTTCTCTCTTCTGGGCGAGGCTTTATGTTTTTTTTTCACTGGGGTTTTCTTAAAACGACTGGAATGKGCGGGTTCCTGCTCAGAGAGGTTGATTTTGTGCCAGTTCTTGTCCAAAAGAAAGCAGTGGTCCCACGAGGAGGGAAGCTGTAAGTCTGATGGTTGCAGAAAAGGTGAAAGCATTACCATGCCCAAGCTGGACACCGAAACAGCTACTCCCTATTAGCCCCTGGTGATTAATTGCTCGGGGTTAGAAGAYAACCAGGTCACAGCCTGATGAGATATACACTTCCCACTGACAGTCGGATAGTAGAGACCCATATCTAAAGTCTATTTGTAGAATTAGTGGGGASGCACTGTCCCTTGTACCGTAAATGAGTTTATCATTGCAGTTTATAATGCTCATCCCTCGATTTCTAAGCCTTCGAGACACTGACAGTCATAACTCTGACCTGCTGTTTTGCTTGCACTACAGAGTAAATATGAGGCCCAGGGGTTAAAACTCAGCCCAGATGAGCCACAATTGTTCCCCATAAGACAAGGTATCTGGAAGATCTCACCCTGTTGCTGACTGCCCTACCTATTTGTGGGCTTTGACCCAAGCACAAAGAGAAGCGTTGCATCCTGAGGGTCATTTTTGACAGCGCTGAACATGGAARCCCATTTTCTTTACAATCTTCAGAAGTGGCTTCCAAAATATCTAAAGTATTCAGAATCTGTGACCTTTTCCTCCAGGCAGAGACTTTGTCATGGTGATCTATGTATCCGTGGCCCTAAAGCCAGATTAATACACGGTGTCCCCCCAAAGCACCTGCAGGCTGCAGGGAGGAAAATCCTGACTGCTCAAGGGCCCTCACCTGGGGAAAGTGGCCAGCTCTGCGCTCAGAAAATGCATTTGTAAGTATGATTCAAAGCCTTTTTAATTATTGGTGTATAAGGCCTCAAACAGCAGAAAGTCAATCTCTCTGCGGAGCCCACATSGTGTCATGCTGGGACATTTTCCACAGGAGATGCACACAGCAATTACAGCTACCATCTAAACAAAGGCCTGTGAAACCATCCTCTACTGTGGGACMAGGGTCCTGATCCTCTTGGGGGCACCTGAAGGCTGTGTGAAGCCATGTCTTGTCCCACAGGGACTGTGCAGCCTTGGGGATCAGGGTGCCTGGCTGCACCAGAAGGGCACGTTGCACTGCCTGGACAGATTCTCCATCTTCCCCAAGAAAAAGGCTGAGCAAGGCAAGCTCAGTCTGTGGCTTGGAGGCTGCCAGCTGACCCTTTGCAGCATCTGTGACAAGTTTGAGGCTTAAAACTTCAGTGTGCTGTTTGTTTTTTACACAGATTTTAAAATAAATAAATGAATATAAATAGTCAAAGGCAGAAATGAAAGGATTGCATTAATTTTCCTAGATTATTTCCCTACCAAGACATCATGCCTTGCCCCATTGMATGTTTCCCAGGGTTATGCCAGATGGCACAAATCCTGCTTCTTTTCCAGAGGAGTCAACTCCCAAACCTCATGGGAGAGCTTCTTAATATTATTAGCAAGTTTGCCTTTTCTTTACCTGGCTTTTAAGTTTTTAAAACTAGAAATATTCTTGGAGTAGACCAGCACATAAGAACCTAAACCCATTTAAGGTTTTTTATCCAAACTTGAACTTAGACCTGTATCCCACAAGTCTTGCTCTCTTTATTACAAAATGGAGCACACCAGATCCAGGTGCACATTTAAATGAATCAGACACCCCAGAGATCCTGGAATGCATTTAAACCATGAATCCAGTTTGGACAGATTACTGGAACTCAATAATGGGATGAGTTCCAGAATAATTGAGATGGTCCCAGACTGGGGGAAGGTACAGAGGAAGGGGAAGGGTGTTGGAAGCACTTGTGTGAGGCTGGGGAAGAAATGTGATGTGTGAAGGAACTAGGGAACTAGGGGAGGAGGATGAGGAGAAGACTGGAGATGTGATGGTCTCCAGTGGTACCTTCTGCAGCCCCACTGAGCCCAGCTCACATGAAAATCGTTATATCCTTCTATGCACTGCTGCATGTTAATTAAAACTTCTGCACCCATCATGAGAATTACTTGTATTACTTTATTGTAAGCACACTTCTGTAGAGGTCTGAGMTGGATTTTCATTCTTTCAGGCACATTCACGGCTAAGAGGAATTTTCTGCACTAAAATTTGTAAGCCTTATCATCCAGAAAACACAAATCTCTTATGTTCCATGATGCTGAATATGTGATCTAAGGATCACTCATAGACCTTACAGAGAGCAAAAACTGTGTTTGTATCTCAACTGCAAAACTCAGGTAGCCTTTCCACTGTGTTTTAATGATGATGGTGATTTTAGGCCAGGCCCTTTGTAAGTGTGTATAAATTTCAGGAACACCAAAAGTACCTCTTCCCTCTTATACCAWCTCAGAATYTGGCCCATAACATTTGTTAAGGGAYTCAGAAAAGCACCAGTTTATCTTAAAAGAGCAAACTAGTCTGATACAAATAAAGAAAGGGAGTAGARAGTGAAAAGAGATGCACAGAACCGAGTTTCTGGGCAAAAAGCAGACCTGGCCACAACCTGCCTAGCTCCAGGTCTCACCATCTGGTTTCTGACAACATATTTACTTAACGTTTGTGTAGCAAGTAAGGTAAAAAATATGTCATCTTAGTTCACAGGCAGCATCAAGATTCCAAACTCCCATGATAAATAATGTACAAAGGTGTGAAAGTACAATTCTGTTTGTCCTGGGCCTCCTGTCAGGGACGTGTGAGGGACGAGGAGCACGGAGCTGCCAACTGCACCGGTGTGGCAAGGCAGGAGCACCCAGCTGGTCACTTGGGCAACAACCCCCGTGCCACTGGCCAGCCCAATCCCAGAGCAATGAACCACTGGCCAGCCCAATCCCAGAGCAATGAACCGCTTTCCATGGGAAGCATTTCATGTTCTGGCACTTGCACACACAGAGCCTGTTTTCTGGGACGCTGTTACCTTGCTGCTATTTTACACTTCCTTCCCAAAAAGCTTCAAAGTCTATTTTTTAACACRTATTTATTAAAACTTTCTCGCACTATTCAAAAGAATATTTGAATGGCCGCTCAAACCCCACTGCCTAATGACTGCCAAGCTGCTGAAGAATGGAGGCAAGGGAGGCTTTGCTTTGGGCGGGGGGAAGAGAAAATAAAGAGAAATCGGCCCAGCTTCAAAGGGCGCATTTCCATAATTGCCCTGTAACTTCGGCAAAATAAATCTGAAGGGCTGAGAAAAGCGCAATCTCTCAGATGAGTGCACTACAAAAGCCCCAGAGATCCCCAGTCCCACTTGTTACTATTCTAATTCAGTGAGAGAATTCGGTCCCTAACCTCAGCAACAAAAGCCATGAAATCACCGTCCTCCCATTCCGATAGCCCATTCCCAAAGAATAAGACCTTACCCAGCCTTTGTCCCCCGTCCTGCCCACAGACACTGGGTACAAGTTTGGACAGCATTAGGTGCAAGAACCACTGGTGGAGGTTTTTCAGACTGACAATTTAAAACCCTCGGTCTCTGGTCCTGGGTTGCAAATGTGTGCACTCCTCCACAGCAGGGGGAGATGGGGTCTGTTCCTGTCTTGTTTTGCTGTCACGAGAAGCCCTTTTTGTGTTTATGTGTAGTTGAATTTTCATACAATCTGTCTGTCTAAACTTCCCAGACGAATCATGCACATTGGAGTTGTTATCCAGTAGTTTTTCCTCTGGAAAGGTGAAAATACCCTCCGCAACTGCTCCTAGGATTTAATGTTTAACCTCAGTAGTACGAGAGCTATTAAAAAGAAAAGAAAATGTAATTRTAAAAGTAATTATAAATAAAAATTTAATAAGAAAGTGTCTAAAATGGCTTTGCTGGCACAGTCACAGTCCCAACTTTGTAATTCCTTRATGAAAAAATGACTGCTGAATGTGAATAGCAGGTCTTTTACAGCGAAGGCCCAATCTCCCGTCATTTGGCCCCTCTCTGACTTTTTTATTTTCTCAATAAGACGAGCTTTTGTGGCGATGTTCAGTATGGACAATCAGGACAGCCTTATAAAGGGATTGAGAAGGGCATACAAAGGGCTGCGGCAGCATCAAAGCGAGCCCGGSAGCACAATAGAGATGACATTTTTACATCCCAGGGCTGGGGCGGGCAGGGACTGAATACTGTGTCCACAGCAGTGTCAGTAAACAATGAGCAAAGTGGGAAAGGGGTGAAAACACAAGTCAAAATCTTTTTATTGAAGCCCCCTACACATTCATTGGGCATTTTCAGCCCTGCATTTGAAAGCTCTTCCATTTACTTACTCTCTGGATTCCCCTATTTAACTAACTGACTGATGATGGCTCCATTTTGATATCTGAAGAAAAGAATGGSAATTCTTCCTGAAGTGAATATATTAATTCATGAGATTTAATTGTGTTTTATTGGCAGTAAAGAAATATTAGCTGCGTGGTGCTGCTCTTAAAGGAACACTGCCATCTTTAACACCACATTTGAGATCCCTGTTAAAGAAGCCCCAGCCTTACCTGCAATACTAGTACTGCCTGTGGAAGCAATATTTTACTTTTAGTTTGTCACTTCCCTGCAGTTAGGTTTGGTTGCTTGGGGCTTTTGCATAACAAACCCAGGCTGGTCTCTTCTGTTGAGCTGGTTTCTCATTCYGTTTCTTGTACCCAAGCCCAAGGTCTTGGTGTGGTTCAAAGTACCAGCATGGAAAGTTTAAAACCCACAGATTTAACCCTGGTCATTTAACCAATTCAGGTAACCTCTGCAGCTACACCAAGTGCAGGAGGGCAGGAAGGAGCACTGAAATATTCTTTTCTGGRCATTTTTTCCCCTGTAATTGTACAGAAACATTTCTGTTAGTATCAGGGTAAGATGCAGCACACCAGAGGAAATCTGTCTATCAAGCAAACATTTCTGGCATTGTCTTCTGTACGAATCACTTGCAAAAGTCTCCATCTGAGAAGACTGGCATTGGTGCCGCTGTTCAAGAGCCATCTCAAGTGTCCTTTTTCATTAAATTATTTTGGAATGGGGCTGAAAGTGAAGCTTTATCTTTCTTRGAAGCAAGTTAGACTATAACAGAGAAAATCAATGTTTTACTYCTTGTATCTAATTTCACATTACATCTATGTTTTTAGGCACTTAAATTTTACTGCTAAGGTATCTTGAGTATTGCAAAGTCCAGTGTGAATTATACTAATGATCGCTGAGAAATCCAATAGAGTGAGTCATAATTTGAGAAAGAGATATTTTCTTTTCACTGTTTTCCTTGAAAATAAGTATAATACTAATGTATTAAAACCTCAGGTTTATGCATACCCAGTAAGTAATTTTATTCTAGCCTGGCTAGCTGGCCTACTGACATGCATTTTCACCACTGCTAAAAATAATGAGGAATCCRAGTGACACACATTTATGGCTAGGAGTGCCATCAGATCCCTTGACCTAATTGAGCATGCCTACACACCTTAGAGTGTTTTGCATAACCAACTTAGACAGCAGGAACATTTCCAACCAGATTGATTGACATATTTTATTTCTAACTTAAGCTTAATCAGGACCAAGAATGATTCATTTATACCTTTCAAACTTTAGGAATTGACACAGGAGACAACCAAGCTGCAGACTCCAGTGTAAGCAATCATGCAAAGGAAAAAAAAATAGATTAATATATTTTATTAGTCTACTTAGCTGCTGCGGTTGATGTAATAAAATTACTTAATTAGCTGGTAGGGGAGTTACTTTATTKTATAAAATAAATGTCAAACTAGATTTTTTTACAGGAAAGATTTTTGCCCCAAATCTCTCCWCCGCTAAAGATTTACCTGAAGTTATGTACAGAATCTGGAGCTATTGTAAAGTGCAGTTTGATTTTTTTTTTTAAGAAACCAGCTGGACGAGAGCTCATCTCCCAGCAATAACCATACTGACTCTCAAATTGAAAGAGTTTCCAGCTTTTAAGGTGTAAAGTACCTTCAAATAAATATCAGCAGTTTCCACGTGCCATGCCCTGAACAGGAACAAAGCCTAATAGAATAGGCTATAATAAAAGTGYTATTTCCAGCATGTGTGTATGTGGCTGCTCTATGCTGCAAATGTCCTTTAGCACTTTTTAACCATATTCTCTAGTGTGTCAGCAAAGAGACTCCATCAGAGTATTTAACATTGCTGGGAGCAAAGGAATAAAGTGGAGTCACTGTTGATTATTACTCATTAGCCACAAGGACATCCACTTAACATGTGAATAAATGAATGACACCATGTCCTAATGGAAATGGCCTCAGTGTACCTTTAAGCAAAATGTTGTTTAATATCTTCCATTTGCTGAATAGYAAAGAGGCCTGTTGGACATGCACAGCTAGCAAGCGGCCATTGTTGCTTTGTTCCAATTTCAGCATTTAATAAAAAAAGATGTTGTCTTGACTGCAGCAAAGCTGGGCCTCAAAACCCTGGGTGGCAGCACAGGCCTGTCCTCATTCTGCAAATTCAGAATTTCAGTGGCATCCTAAAGGGTTAATGCCCATAAAGCAAATGWAGCCTTAGAAGGTACATGTTCTTCATTATTCTGCTTTACATTCAAACATATAAAACAAAGAACATCTGATATCTTTATTGGTTTTCTTAGATAAAACACAAGCAAGCTATAAGCCTTAATTTTCTTATTACCATTTGTTAACAAGGAAGATAACACTCTCAAAAGTCCTTGATTAGGGCTCCCTTTGATTTGTATCTTGTTACGATTACCAGGGCATATATTTTTGTATTATTACTTTAGTACACTGATAGTTCTGATCAAAGTGATAAAAAGAGGTATTTTAAAAGTGTAAATATTAGCCATACAGGTAAACCACATAATCTGAACAGCATCCATGCTGAAGTACAC
Source organism: Malurus melanocephalus (assembly GCF_030028575.1). Lineage (NCBI taxonomy): Eukaryota > Metazoa > Chordata > Aves > Passeriformes > Maluridae > Malurus > Malurus melanocephalus. The sequence continues at coordinate 2,400,792 of NW_026623272.1, read as the reverse complement.
ACTGCAAAGCAGTCATAGCTGAGATTTACATTCCTGTCTAAAAGCTGATAGTCTGGGCTGGAGGAGCCCTTTTGCTCCCAAACCCTTTCAACAGCAACTTACGCAGTTCACAAGTTTGTTTTTTAATACTGTATATCTACGGAGGATCTAGTATTGAAGATATTTGCTATATTGCATGTCTAAATACTCATGGTCAGAATCCAGACCACATACCTCTGTTTCTATGGGAATAAACCAGTTTTAACTATCTAAGGAAAAYAGCAAGCGCATCAGCTAACGTGAAAGATTTGGGAGGGTATTTCAACGCACGGTGTGATGCCCGATTGTGAAAATTGTGCTGGATCTTTTCCTTACTCCTGTGATTTTGTCTGCACAGCAGCTGGCTGTGCTGGAGGCAGCTCGCTGCTGTTTCCCAGCTCGCAGGGCTTTCTCCTGTCTCATCCCGGGCAGTGATGGGCACTTTGGCTGCGCTGAATGGGGATCCTGACACAGCCCGCTACGCCCGGCCGGCCGCTCCCACCAGAACCGGGGCTGACAACTTGGAATCTCTTTCTCCTGCCTCCTCCTCCTCCTCCTCCTCCTCCTCCTCCTCGCCAATGCTTCCTCCGGCCGGCCCCGCGCAGACAGGGAGCGAGCGGGAGATGATTACATCAATCAGTGTCAGGTCTGGGAGCTGTGATTTATGAATATGCATAATGAGCTCTCACCTTTGAGAAGGACTAGCTAGGGAGATAATTGATTAGACAGGAAAAGAGCAGCCAACAGAGAGGGAGAAGGGAGAGGGAGGCCTCTCTGTGCCGTCTCGGGCAGGCCTGGCTGGGGATCCAGCGAGGCTGTCAAAATGAGAGAGGGATTTCTGAAAAAAAAAAAAAAAAAAAAAAAAAAGCGTAGGATTTTTAATGTTTTGTTGAAACACGCATAACGAAATGTTTCCTCACAAAATTAATGGGAATTTTCTCCACATTAGGGAAGCCAGGCAGGCACAAAGACTGCTTTCCCCCTGCAGGGAAACCAAGTTCTCACTTCCAGAAGCCAAAGGGGCAGCTTTCCCATGGCTTCCACGCCGCTGCTGCAGGAGCATCCCCACGGTCARAGTGAAGGGAGAGGGCTCTGCGGGGACAGGGAGCTGAGGGCCTCTGTGCAAAGGCAAAGGAGCCTTTAATGGAGGTAGAAAGCTGGGGATGCAATTGTTTTCCCATYATGGTTGCATTATTTTCTTCCATCCCCTTTAAGCATCTGTCTGGCCTGTGTGAAAGTTTCTATGGAAAACCCACCAGGATGCCCAGAGGAAGGGGATGTGGAAATTTGCCTCTAGCTTTCTCTCCCCCCACCCCTCCCATTTTAGAAGCCATTAATCTTTTTTTTTTTTCCTCAGGAAGAATTGACTGAGGAAAAAGAGGGATACAAAGTGCAGAGAGACTGGATAAAATTTACATGAGAAACGATCTGTTTTCTAACCCCCCACCCACAGACATTCCCCCATTTCAGGAGCCTGGCAGAGCAAAAGAGTGGGAACAGTTCCTGGCGGAAAGACAGAGAGCTGCATGGGGCTGCAGAGAGGCAAATGCTGTTTCTAGGGTGAGCTGTGGCCAGAACGGACATATGGGGAAAGGAAGAGGACGCAGGGGGGAAAAAGCAGAGATCACAACACTGCTGCAAACTCTGCGGGTCCCTTCCCCGGCCTCCTTTGCTCGCAGGCATTGCTAACAGCAGCCGGGCAGGCTGCAGGYGCACACCGGGAGAGGGGTCTCCCCATCGCCATGCCGGTCAGGAGGAATATTAATTGTGAAACATTAAAACACTACATRAAATGTGTGTACACACACACACACMCATATAGTGTAAACATATATATAAATCTTATCACTTACAAATGCCTAGCATTTAAAATGTAGTTTATCGGCCTAGTGCAACCCGATCCTATAAATAATACATTCCTATCACTATGACCTCAAAATGTCAATACCGCGCAGCCCTGCGCATTTGCATATCTTGTACTGTCTAAACTTGAAGCATGTCAGCTATGTGCTTCTGTTTGTACTTTAACTTCATTTTAACTCTTGCTTCCTAGCTCTGAGCACCCTCCCCCTCTGCGGAGTCTGTCACCAAAACGAGAAAAGCATCAGCTATTTAATCACCACCACTGTAATCATGCCGTTTCCAGGACTGTAAGGAGAGGACAGGTAGGGGACACATCTCCCCCCGGCAGAGAAAGAAAAGCCTGGGAACAAAAGCAGGAGGGAGCCGGCCCATAAGCTCTACCTGCCCGAGCTGCCTCGTCAGCCGGGGGGATGAGCACGGCCATCCGCGGGCACCGGCTGCTGATGGTACATTGAAAGGAGCAGGGAGCGGCCCTCGCCCGCCTACCAACACTCCCTTCGGGATGGTTTCCGAGCGGGAGGGGAACTTTCCCGGATCGGGCCGATTCCCAGCACCTTGCCGAGGAAGGGAAACTACARGTTTTGGAGGCGTGCGGAGGCGCAGCCGGCCCGTCTCGGGGCCAGGGAGGAGAGGACCGGTCCGAGGGGCGGCGGGGCGCGCAGCCCGCCCGTCCAAGCGGAGAGGRGCTCGCCGCCGCGCCTGCTGCTCGGTGCCCCCGTTCCGGCCGGTACCTCCCGCCCGAATGCCAACCCCCGGAAYCGGGGGATGCCCCAGCCCCGCCGTCTTCCCGGGCCCGCTCAGCGGCACAGAAAGCCCGTGGCGAGCACCCCAAAAATACAGCCCCCTGGGATGCGCGAAAGCAGGAGGGGAGGGGACCGCAGAACTAACGCAGCTGCGCTGCCCACCCKTGGCGACACCACCGACCCTCGAAGGCTCCTTTCAATTAACCGCCCCCAGCCCCGCGCTGCCCTGCGCTCCGCGGGGGCCCGGCGGAGACAGGGTTAATAGCGGCACCCGGTAACGCTGTCCGCGGGGGCGATGGATCATCTGCCGGCCGGCCCCGCTCTGCCCCCGGACCCGCGCACAAACCCCCGCACGGACCCGCGCACGGACCCGCGCACAAACCCCGCACGGACCCGCGCAC